>NW_028227260.1:21608118-21715618 GCF_978045245.1 Mus caroli
AAACAAAACACCTCCAAACCAAAAGCACACAGACCTCATGGAATAGAATAGGAAGGGGTGAGAAGGATCAGAAGTGTCCTCCGTGACTCCAAGTAAACAGTTTTACAGACACAGACTGATACATCCAGGAACCCACAGAGACTGGCAGCATGGGTGCACAAGACCTGCGCAGGTGTAAACCAGATACAATTCCAGAACTGAGAAGTGGACATTAAGTCCCATCCTCTAGCCAAGAAACTATATGTTTTTTGCCCTCCTGATAATAGCCATTTTTTGCTGAGCTGAGCAGATACTGTACTCTGGTTTTGATTGCATTTCTCTGATGGTTAACGTTGAACATTTCTTGGATGTTTGGCCATTTGTATGTCTTCTTTTCTGAAATGTTGGCTCATGACTTTAACCTCTTCTGAAATTAGCTTATTGGTTTTTGCTGTTGAGTCATTGGAGTTTCTTATCCTTATATTATTCATTTTTCAAATGTGGAATTTGCAGATATTTCCCCCTATTCTGTTGACTGTGTCTTTACTGTGTTGATTAAGGTCCTTTATTATTATCCCGGAAAGTTTGCTCTCCTCCAGTTCACCTGTTTGTGCTTTTGAGGTTTTCTTTCAAAAACATTCTTGGCCTGATCAATAGCATATAGTATTTCCTCTGTGTTTTCTTGTGTTTGTTTTACGGTTTTAGAACTTCCACTCTGAGTTGCTTTTTATGCATGATGAGAGACAATGTCTAATTTTATTCCTCTCTCTATGAATATTCAGTTATCCCATTTAAAACTATGCTTTTATGATGGTATGTTATTGATGCATTTATAAAAATCAGTTGGCTAGAAATGTATGGGTCTTCTTGTGGGTAGTCTATACTGTTTAATTGGTTTGCATGCCTGGTTTTGATGCTTAGTACCACACCATTTTGCTTTTTTAGAATTTATGTATATAGGTGTAAAGAAGTTGCTATGAGCTGGTGGTGCATGCCTTTAATCTCAGCACTTGGGAGGCAGAGGCAGGCAGATCTCTGTGAGTTCAAGGCCAGCCTTGTCTACAAAGTGGGTTCTAGGACAACCAGAGCTACACAGAGAAACCCTGTCTCAACAAACAAACAAACCAACAAACAAACCAACCAACAAACGAAGTTGGTGTGAAAAGAGCAACACACACAAACACACACACACACACACACACACACACACACACACACACACACACACAGAAAGAGAGAGGGGGGAAGGGGGAGGGAGAGGGAGAGGGAGAGGAAGAGGAAGAGAGATATTCAAAACTGTAGGTGTCAAAAAACCTTATTTCAAGTTTTGGTACCAAAATAGCATAATCTTTGCATGAAACACAGCAAAGTAACAGAACAGAGAACACACACACACAAACAAAGAAGTTTACCACCAGGTAAGTTTTGATGATTGTTGGTAAAAACAGACATTGCAGAAAGGACAAGTGGGATCTCTGGTATTGTATTCCATTTTAATGTCATTAAATCCAGTCAAATATTAGAAAATACACTGTCAGGAATTATGTAGTCCAGTAATAATTTAAGTGTGCCAAATAATAAATTAAAAACCACCCACTCATCCCATCCTTCTCAATTTATATGAGACATTTTAATTTTCACAATATTGACTGTGCTTCATGAAAATTAGCTCACATATTTTCCAAAACTCAGTCAATATTCTGTCTTCAAAAATCATTTTTGTGATGTGCCAGCTGATAACTCCATTAAGGCCTTTCTTAAGTTCTGTTAAATGCAAAGGAATGGGAACCATTTGTCTGGTAAAAGGATTGGGTCAGTCAAAGGAGTAATTCTTGTTATTATGAATGTCAGCATTTGTGAATAGTTTCTTTGGCACTGGGAGTTTCTTGTACTTTAAGACAACACACCACTGAATTTTTGTTAGGTGGGAAAAGGGCTAGAGGAAGAAAGAAACCACTCAACATGGCCTTCACTATTCCTGATGTTAGCATGCATTCTCTTTTTATAATGAATTCAGGACGATCACAATGGAATAATTTGACATACACCACAGCCTTTGAAGCCGTCATGGCTCTTGTCTTCATTCACTGTGTCTTTATTTCCTTTGATCCCTCAGAAACTTTAGCAGTTTCTTGGTGAAGCAGGAGGTAATCAGCTTCCAATTTGTGTCTGGAGCAAGTATGTACTCTTTGAAAACATGAGTTCAGTTGGTGCTGCCAGGATGGGCATAAGTGTATGGCTATCCATTCTTGGACCATGGGCAACCTACCGAGGGCTGCATCCCTGAAGAAAACTGACATTCTCTCCCTTAGAAGGCATTAACTGTCAGTACTTCCTCAGCTAAGGGTGGGAACTCATGAACCCCTCCCCTATTAATGATGGACTGTCGACTATCCTAACCTAATGTAAGTCTAGTGTGCAGGCACAGCCCGTGAGTTCTTATGTGTAGTGGCTTTGCTGTGTGCAGCCAATAATTTCAAAATATTTTTCCCAGCCTCTGGTTCTTACATGTGACTCTTCCCTCCCCCTCTTCTGTGTTGATCCCTGAGCCTTGTAGGGAGTGGTGCCATACAGATGTTCCATCCCATTTAGGGCTGGGTACTCCACAGTCTCATATTCTCTGCAGTTTGATGAGTTAGGAGTCTTTTTTTTTTTTTTAAAGATTTATTTATTTATTATATGTAAGTACACTGTAGCTGTCTTCAGACACTCCAGAAGAGGGTGTCAGATCCCATTACAGATGGTTGTGAGCCACCATGTGGTTGCTGGGATTTGAACTCCAAACCTTCGAAAGAGCAGTTGGGTGCTCTTACCCACTGAGCCATCTCACCAGCCCCAGGAGTCTTTTTTATTGTGGGAATGACATTATTTTATTTTATTTTTGTTGACAGTATCCATATTAAGTTTTATAGTGTCTCTTAAACCAGATTGCATTGTTAAGTAGTTTAATAAACACTTAACAGATCACGTTAAAATTAATTTTGTTCTACCATAGGGCAGATTACATATAAATTCCTAATTATTGAAATATTTTTGCCTTAGGATAAGCTTTCCATATAAAAGACCATTTCAATGTACAATGCTACTTAATATATAGTCTATATTTAGGTAGATAATCTTTATTAATGTGGCTAATCTTGGTTGTCAACCTGACTGCATGTAGATTTTTTTTTTCGAGACAGAGTTTCTCTGTGTAGCCCTGGCTGTCCTGAAACTCACTCTGTAGACCAGGCTGGCCTCGAACTCGGAAATCTGCCTGCCTCTGCCTCCCAAGTGCTGGGATTAAAGGCATTCGCCACCATGCCCGGCTGCATGTAGATTTTTTTAAAATCTGGAATTAACTAAAACCCAAGCAGCTGGGCACACCTGTGAGGGATTTTTTTTCTTCGTTGGATCATTTGATGTGGAAGGCCCACCCTACATGTGGGCTGTCACAACCTCTGGTGGCATCTTCCAAGATGGACATGCCTTTTGTCTGCTTGCCCTGACTCTTGTTGGCAGGTTCATCTATCCTGTTCTGGGGCATTCCTTCATTCATGTTAGAAGCCAATTCTTTGGGATTCCAATGTAGACTGAAACCCAGCATCTCTGTAGGACTTCTCTAGGACTCCAGTACTGGATTCAGACTGCTGAGACAACCAGTCTTATGGACTGAACAACTATGGGATCATTGGTCTTTCTGTCAGGAGACAACCATTATTTGTCTACTTGGACCTTTAAGAGAACCATGACCAGTACGGATTGCCTCTAGAGAAACAGAATTGTGAGGGTGACTTGTTTAAGTCTCTGGAGCAGGTTTGGCAATTCACCAACACAGTTACTGAAGATTTCCCTGATAGAAGGGAGAACACTGAAAGACCATGGTTAGACATATTTGAAGGGTTTGCTGTGGAGAAAAAGGAATTTAGTGGTTCTGTATATAAAACTTTTGACAAGTGTGTGGAAAAATAAGGGAAATAATGATACTGGCTGGCTGTTTCTAGCATTTCTGGATAAACTGACAAAGTAAAAACAAAAAAGATTTGGTATAAAATTAACCAACTTTAACCAACAGGATACAGTGTCAAAGGAAAAGAATGAACTCGGTGATGGAATTGGCTCCAGAGGCACAGAAACAATCTAAAGTTTTCTGAGTGTGCTCAAAAAGAGAATCTTCTCTCCAGCAGCCACAGAACTCAAGTAGCAGAAAAACCAAACCTAATTCCATATTATAAGACTGGTTACATTACAGTGAAAGTTCAAGTTCTAGCCTCAGAGGGTGTTGGTGGTCAAACTAAGGGCACTTATTGGTAAAGGATGGGATCCTGTACCTTGGGATGTGGATGTGTGGTTGGATCCTATTGAAGCTGAGAACATTGAATCCTCTGATTCTGAAGGGTCTTTCTCACCTGAGGAAGTAATCTCTCCATCCACAGCAGATACTCACCCCCCCCCCATAACCTTTTCACCTGATTGTGTAACTCAATCCTCCATTGTCTGCCAAACCAGCAGAAACTCTCTGAAGGAGATGCCAGGCAAGACAATATTGATGTCCCCAAGGGCCTACCAATAGTTGCCTCTAGACTTATAAGCAGACATAAGGCAAAGCAGACTGCTAGTAGGGAGACAGAAAGTGTAGTCCACAAGGAGGTGCCCTACACTATTGAAGAACTTCATGAGCCTGGGGAGTATGTATGGGAATACATTTTAAGGGTGTGGGCTAGTGGTGGAAAGAACATAAAACAAGATCTAGCTGAGTTTATTGATATGAGCCCACTGAGTGGAGATTCTAGGTTTGATATGGAGGCATGCACAGTTTACATGTATCAAAAGGTATCAAAGTTTGAATGGTTGGCTGAAGCATTGTCAAAAGTTGGCCTACTGAAAAGGAGTTTGAGATGCCTGATATTCCTTGGCTTAGTGTTGATGAAGGGATTTTTTTTTTATTATCTGCTCCCCGATTTTAAGGCTTAGGGAAATTGTTCTTTGGTTGGTGCTTCAGACTCTGAGAGCCCCGAGGATATGAGCTAATGATTTAAAGATACATAGCAAGTGATTTAAGGGGGAAAGTGGTAGAACAACGTGTGGAGGTGTCTTGGTTCTCTTAGCACATTTACACTATTATTGTGGATATACTAAATTTGACATAATGCATTATATATTTTTAATTTTTATATTTTATTCATTTACATTTTAGGGAACATGTGCCATGGAGCCCATGTGGGGGTCAGAGGAAAACTTGTGGGTATTGGTTCTCTCTACCACGCAGGTTTTGGAATGGAACTCAGGTAGTAGGCTTAGCAGCAAGTATTTTTTTTTTTAACCACTGATCCATTTAGCAGCAAGTTCTTTTAAACCACCAAGCCATCTTGCTAACCCGTAGATATATGTTTTAAAAGAATATATAGTAGATGCTTTTGTTGAGGCTGAGCATAAGTATCATAATTATTTATTACCTGTGATGGTACTACATATTACCTACGACCACAGAAGGCCATCATTTATCAATGAGTCCATTTTAAATCTAGTAGAGTAGAGGTTGGCATGAGTTGTCTGGCGCTGCACAGCTGCAGAGCATTGCTTCTGTTCTAGACTCCATTGATTTTTGTCTCCTGAACAACTGATGTCAAAGGTCAGGAAGAGATGCACAGAACAGTAGCACAGGAGCTGTAATATTGGGCATGCCACTTTCTTTCCAGAGACAGGGACAACCAGAATATGGACACAGGCCAGAGAGCTTGGATCCTATAGAGAATAGAAACTTTCTGGTGGTGCCTGTGTGGGATGGAGGTTTGGCTTTGGCTTGGAATTCTGCCAGGAGTTGGGGCATGTTCTGTCTTTCACACTCTGTGGCTGGCGGACCCTGCTGGGGACTACAACCACTGTTCCATAGTCAAGGACTATTGATCCTTTTAATTCTTATTACAAGACAGCCCATCCCTCCTTGTCAACGCTGAGGCCCAGGTGCAAATTGAATGACAATTGACTGGCATGAGTTGATTAAAACTTCCAGTAATTATGGGATCTTCACTGGCCTGTTTGTCCAAATCATTGTAAGTATTAGTTTCTGGACTAGCTGATCTTGTTTCCAAATAAAGTCCTAGAGAATGGAGGGCTAGGCCTGGGTTGGGGGTCAGCTGGACCTTCCCCACTCATGTATATTCCAGGCAGCATTCAACAGATACCCTGGGATCAAGAAAGCCAAGTCCCCTCTTTCTGTTCTGAAACAATAGTTCATATTGAAACATTCAATGGGGGTCCTTGCTTAGCTAATGGGATTTTCAGTAACCCGATCTGTAAAATGGGTATTTTTTTTTCAGAAGAAACTCTGAGCTTTGTGAAAACTAGTAGATTCTCTTTTATCCCTACATTTGACTTGTGGAAGTTTAACCGTGATTCAATGAATAGATGTGGACTCCAGAAAGGAGACATGGCTATGCTGGTCCTATAGCCTGCCTTATCAATTGCCTCTCATATCATATCATGGTACCATAAGAATTCTAATGTTTAGACAACATTTCCTTACACATTACAGTGCTCCAAGATTACATGAAGAAATGGGCATCTTTCATGACTGAGCTGGTGCTTATCTCTACAATAATGTACTTTCTTTATAACCTAACTGTGATGAGAGTGCCTTCTTCTTTCTTTTTCTTTTTTCTTTTCTTTTCTTTTCTTTTCTTTTCTTTTTTTTCTTTTCTTTTTTTTTCTTTTGTGTTTCTGCTTGATTTAGAACCCAGCTTCTGGAAAATCAATTTCATTTTATAGCAATGGTCATTAAGTAGAAAATGCAAACATATAAATTTTAGTCTATGTTTAGAAAGTTGTTGGGGTTGAGTGATTATTTAGTTTTGTTTTTCTAGGGATAGTACGCTCTTTCACATCCTGTTTTGTTTCCTGCCCTTGCTAGTTGTAGCGATTTAGACAAAAGACAAGGAAGACAAGCTGTCTTTTAGGAAGGAGCTATTGTTTATGTCATCAAGAAGAATGACGGCATTCTCGATGTGCGAGGGAGTGACTGGGCTTGTAGTCGTTATTTTTCTGTAATAAGTAAATCTAAAAAAAGGAAACAAGATCTTTTGCAAAGAAAGGTCAGAAAGGGCGCACCATCCTCCACTTCCATTACTTCTCCTGTGTTCTTATATCGTCTTTGGCTTGTATGTGCTTTTCCTTGTTTAGTGGGTCCTATACTGTCAACAGATCCTTAAAATGTCTTGCGCTTTATCTCGGGCATACATCCCTTTGCAAAAGGCCAGGCCCTTTCCCATTTAACCTTGCCCCTTTATTTTGACTTCCTTGGAAGTTCCCAAGGAAAGATCTACCAAACATTCAAATAGACTTTCCGACTGTCAGATTACTTTTTGAGGGCAAATTATTGGATGTGACACATCTTTCCTCATTACTTAGCGCCAAAATCCAGGTGTGTACCATGGATGGGAAGGTGCAGAGTTACGGAATGACAATGAGGAGGACGTTTTCATTTAGTTTGAGTTTGCTCATAGTTTTTCTTCATAAATGTTTGCTTTATTAAAAGCTTCTATGCACCAATTAATATGATTATATGCTTTGACTTATTTACATTGATAATGATGTGGATTGTATGGATTACTTTCAGAATATTGAACTAACTTTGTATTCCCAGGATAATCTCTGGCTGTGAGGTAGTACCATTTTTATATATTACTGTATGTGATTAGCTACAGTTTTTTTCACTTTAAAAAAAGATATATATATATATATATATATATATATATATATACTTTAAAAAGAAGTATATATATACACACATTGCTTGATCTGCATGGACACCAGTATGTCAAAAGAGGGCACCAGATCCCATTACAGATGGTAGTGAGCCACCATGTGGTTGCTGGTATTTGAACTCAGGACCTCTGGAAGAGCAGTCAGTGCTCTTAACCACTGAGCCATCTCTCCAGCCCACTATATTTATGTATTTCTATATTCATAATTGTGGGAGGTATTGGTATAGTTTTCTATCCTCTAGAAAGGAAACTGTGTATACTTAAATTAGTGTTGGTCCCATACATTTTGCTGAGTAGTGTTATTTTCTTTTGTTTTCTAGTACAGATGGGATATAATTGGCATTATATCCTCTTTTACTATTTAAGAGCCTTAACGAATAGAATGATTTAAGTTATTTATTTTCAGTTAGCTGAGTTTTCATGATTTATGGTATTTGAGAGTTTAGTCCACTTCATCTCAGTTTCAAATTGAAGTGCAAAATATATTTGAACTAGTCTCTAATTATATATATAATATCTGCAGGCTCTGTAATGATATTATATGCCCCTTATCACTCAGAATTTTGATAAACTGGTCAGTCTTGTCAGCTTTATCAATTTTTAATCTTTTCAGAGAATCACTGTTTCCTGCAACTGGTTTTATTTACTATTCTTCTGGTTTGAAATTTTACTTATTCTTTTTCTTAACTTTATCTCTTGCCCTCTTTAGCTTAATTTGAATACATTTTCTTTTTTTGACTTTCAGCTCTGCCTAGTAAGTATCGCCACAAAACTTGCAATGTGCTGCATTTTCATCTTTATGAAGGTCAAAATATTATCTAATTCATCTTTATACTCTTTGACCTACAAGTTACTTAGAAGTATTTACAAAATTTCATGTTATCTTTCTATTATTTCGTTGTACTTCAGTTGTTGTGTGAAAAGATACTTTGTGTGATTTCTATTCTTTTAGATTTGTTAAGGATTATTTAATAACCTAGGATATGTTTTTTCTGGTCTAGTGCTTCTTGCACAATTAGAAAGAATTTGTACTCTGATGCCAAGTGGAGTCTTCTAAACATCAGAGTCAGAGTCAGAGAAAAATGGTAAGTGTGCTTTATCTTCATTTTCTGTAGATCCTTCCTTCCTTCCTTCCTTCCTTCCTTCCTTCCTTCCTTCCTTCCTTCCTTCCTTTCTTCCTTCCTTCCTTCCTTCCTCCTCTCCTCCTCTTCCTCCTCCTCCTCTTCCTCCTCTTGTTTGTTTTTGTTTTTGAGACAGGGATTTTTTTTTGTGTGTGTAGCCTGGCTGCCTGGAACCTGCTCTGCAGACCAGGCTGGCTTCAAACTCACAGAGACCTGCCTCTATTTCCCAAGTGTTGGGATTAAAAGGGTGTGCCACCACTACCAAGTCCTTGAAAACTTCTATACACTGGTTTTACAAACTGCATTTTGAACATTTCATCATTTTAAATGCATTCATTAGACTTATCTTTTTTCCTGAATAAACTGTTGGGAATTTTCTTAATAAGGGTCACACTGGCCTGGAATAAAGGTGATTTGTCTTATTTCTAAATTGGTCTCTCTCTTTTTTTTTTTTCTCCGAGACAGGGTTTCTCTGTGTATCCCTGGCTGTCCTGGAACTCACTCTGTAGACCAGGCTGGCCTCGAACTCAGAAATCTGCCTGCCTCTGCCTCCCAAGTGCTGGGATTAAAGGCATGTGCCACCAGTTAAAAAGAAAGTTTAGCATTTGATTTTTTATTTTATTTTTCGTCTGTGTATAAAAAGTAACTATTATTCTCCTGTTATAATTGTTGTATCCAAGGCTTACTGCCTTCACCTGTTAACCTAGGCTTAGTCCTGGAAGCTTCTAGACTGGACAATCTAATCTAGGCCTAGAATATTTTCAGACTCTGATATTTACTGCCAAATAAACTCAACCTTTCTAGTTCTTTCTGAACTCTGGCTTGCTAGTTCAACTCAGCTGTTTTGGCTTAAACTCCTCTTCCAGCTGATTTATTCAATCTGACTTCTCTTGGCTTCTCCCGAATTGCTCTGCTTGGCCTCGTACTAACTCTAGTAATTTTTTCAAATCTTCTGGCTCCTTCTCATTCTCTGTCTCATCTTGTCTTTACCTGTGTCTAGCTTGTTCTCTCTTCAATCTGTCCCTGTAAAACTCTCCTGATAAAGCTGCTTCCTCTTCCCTCTCTGCTGCTCTACTTCCCTCTCAACTCTACTGCCCTGCTCTCCATGAACTCTACTGTATTCTCTTCTCCTGTACTCTCTGTCTCACTCCCTTAAGTAACTTCTCTTTCCTCTCTTGTCTCCTGAGAGTTGGCCATATCCTATTCTATCAAATCTTTCTCTGATTTGTCACTTTGTCTTTCACTCATTTAGACATCACTTTCAAACATGGGTGCTTCCTTCTACAAACTAATGTTACCTTCATTGTTTGGGATTAAAGGTGTATGTTAAGGGCTGGGCCACACAAGTAGAAATAGGTTCAAATATCCTATAAGGTGTGTGTGTGTGAGAGAGAGAGAGAGAGAGAGAGAGAGAGAGAGGGAGAGGGAGAGGGAGGAGAGGGAGAGGGAGAGGGAGAGGGAGAGGGAGAGGGAGAGGGAGAGGGAGAGGGAGAGGGAGAGGGAGAGGGAGAGGGAGAGGGAGAGGGAGAGGGAGAGGGAGAGGGAGAGGGAGAGGGAGAGGGAGAGGGAGAGGGAGAGGGAGAGGGAGAGAGGACCTGGCTTGAGCATTTGAAACCCAAAAGCCCACCCCCAGTAACACACCTACCCCAACAAGGCCACACTTACTCCAACAAGCTACACTTAATGATCCTTGTCAGAAACACTTCTTAATGACTAAGTATTAAATTTATGATCCTATAGGGGCCGTTCTTATTCAAACCACCACATGCCTTATCAAGGAAACTTCCTTTACAACACACCATAACTGATCCAAATTCAGAAAACAAGTGATTATGGGATACCCAACCCCAACTGATATATCTATAACACAACTTCTACCTCAAAGGCTTAGGGATCATTGCAGAAGAGGTGACAGAGAGTGTGTAAGAGCCAGAGGACCAGAAAATGTGCTGTGAGATTGTGTATTTCAGAAATGACAGGGAAACTTTATTCATGATACCTCAACAATATGGCTTCTCAAACAAGACCTGAACAAGTATACCACCAACAGGCATGCTAACATGGAAGTGGGAAATCTCATGGGGCCCCATTCCTGGGCAAAGACCTATAGACAACTGAGAACTGCTGAGGTCTTCTTCAAGGATGAGCCCCCTAATTGGTAATCCAACACTGAGTGACCAGTCTTGAAATTCTATACATACAAGTAACAATAAACAGACTGTGCGGATTGGATTTATATATTTAGGCATTAACACATCTGTAACAATGATGGTCAATGAAAGAGACAAAGCAAGGATGGTATATGGAAGGAATTGCAGGAAAAAAGGGAAGAGGGAAATAATGTAATATTTTAATTTTAAAATTAAAAATATTTAAAATTGTTACTTGTTTTTTTTAAAGCATCTTCTATGTATTTGCTGAGACTTTTAATCTTATCATTTGTTGCAATCTTAAAAGAATATGTGAAAGTATGGGAACACTGTTCTGTTGTCCTAGCTCTTGGGAGATGGAGACAGGAGGATCAGGGTTCAAGGCCAGTCATGACCACATGACAAATTCCAGGTCAGCCTGGACTAACTGAAACAAGACAAAGCAAGGAAAACCATATATACTAATACTAGGTGTGTTCTGGGTGCCAGTGCTTCAATCTTTCTCAGTTAATAAAGATAATCCAAGCACATGTCTTTATACACATCTACATTTCTGCTTCTGTCTGTCTTTCTCTCCATTGGGTCACACCAGTAACTCCAATTCTGAACCATGATTCTATTGCAATACGAATACAGTAAATTCCTCCTTTGGTCACGAGAAACTTGTTTCTAGTAGAACAATTATGCTGCTTATTGAGTGTTATTGGTTTATAAATAATCACACATCTTTCAAGTGTACACTTTGCTGTTTTAACATATATATATATTCATAAAAATCCATTATCATGATCAAGATCATGAAAATATCCTTCACTTTGAAAAGTACTTTTTAGAATAAGATCTAATCAGATTTTTGGGCATCCCATGTTCCACCCAAGGTTGGTATGCAAAACTGACTACTAAAACTTAGAAATATTTTAAAATTCTGCCTTAACAATACCAACGTCATTGCCATATCCGAGTCTGTTTCTTACATTTCCCGTTTCTTCAATCTGTGTTTGTCTTTTTGTTTCAGTGTACCTTGTAAAACTGGTTATAACTTCTGTGAGCTGTCCTTCAGTGATTTGGGGGTCAAGCGTGGAGAAGGGAGGTCACATGTAATCTACTTCTATGATTAGAATTCATTCTTTCTGTGAGCCTGTCTTTGAACTTGGAAGTTTAATATTTACTGCCTCATAAACAGAGCAGCAGTTCGACATTTTCCTTCCTGCAGGTTGCTTGGACCCTAATGAAACATCAATAGCTTAGGCTACGAGAGAACAGTTTGACTTTCTGGAAACCCTTGATAAGAATAGAATGTGTTTGCACATTCCAAAATGTCTCATGTTCCTATCTTCTTGTCAGAAATGCAGGGGGACTTAACCCTGATAATCCTTGTGAGAATTATCCTGAGCTTCTATAGGTAGAACTCAAAAATATGGGACCCCTGCTGTAATATTGAGTTCCTTTTGAGCTTTTTTATATTTAGAACCCCCTATTGTCTCACCAGCAGACAAACCATATTGTTTTCATAGAAGAATGATATGGTCTGAGGAAAATTCATATTTCAAGTAACTAACCTAGGAACCAGAGCAAAGTCAAGCTGGTGTGCAGAGTCAAAGACACAATTGGACCAAATGCAATTAGCATATGGAAAAAATATGCATCTGTTAGAAAAAAATCTATGAATGATTGGGTAAAAGAATATGGAGGTCATTACACTGACATCCGAGGAACAGAAAATGTAGTCCCTCTGAGACAACTTAGTAGTTTGTAGGCACAAGGAATCCCTGCTGGATAACCATGAGTTGAATTCATGTTCTTCTTTTTGTATTATTTTATTTATTTACATTTCAAATGTTGTCCCCCTTTCCAGTCTCCCCTCTGCAAACTCCCCATTCCATGCCCTTTCCCCTTCACCTCTAAGAGAGTGCTCCCCCACTCATCCACCCACTCCTGCCTCACCCACTCCTGCCTTACCCCTCTAGCACCCCCCTTCACTGGGGCAACAAGCCTCCATAGGACCAAGTGCCTCCCCTCCTACTGATGCCAGATATGTGGCTGCTACATATGTAGCTGGAGCTATGAGTCACTCCATGTGTACTCTTTGATTGGTGGTTTAGTCCCTGGAGCTCTGAGGGATCTGGTTAGTTGATACTGTTGTTCTTCCTATGGGGTTGCAATTCCCTTCAGCTCCTTCAGTCCTTCCCCTAACCCTTCCATTAGGGTCACTGGGCTCTGTCCAGTGGTTGGCTGTGAGTACCTGCTTTGTTTTAGGCTCTGGCAGAGTCTCTCAGCCATACTAGGCTCCTGTCTGCAAACACTTCTTGGCATCAGCAATAGTGTCTGGTTTGGTGTCTGCAGATGGGATGAATCCCTAGGTGAGACAGTCTCTGCATGACCTTTCCTTCAGTCTCTGCTCCATTTATTGTCCCTGCATTTCCTTTAGACAGGAGCAATTCTGGGTTGAAAATTTTGAGATGGGTTAGTGACTCCTTCCCTCCACTGGTGGCCGTGCCTATCTACTGGACGTGGTTTCTTCAGGTTCTATCTCCCTTCTGTTGGGTATTTTGGCTAATGTCATCCCCACTGGGTCCTGGGAGCCTCTTGAATCCCTGGCAACTGGGACTTTCTAGTGGTTCCCCTGTTCCCTGTCCCCCACTGCTACATCTTTCAATTCATTCTCCTGACCCTCTGGACTTTTCTCCTGTCTCTTCCCATACCTGAACCTGCCCCACCTTTTCCCCTCCCCTCCCCTCCCCTCTCCCACCAGGACCCTTCCTCCTTCTACCTCCTATGCTTATTTTGCTCCCTCTTTTAAGTGGGGTTGAAGCATCCACACTTTGGCCTTCCTTCTTGTTAAGCTTTATATCGTCTGTGGGTTATACCCTAGGTATTCTGTACTTTATTCCTAATATCAATTTACCATGTATGTCATTTTGGGTCTGGGTTACCTCACTCAGGATGATATATTCTAGTTCCATCCATTTGCCTGCAATTTTGTGAAGTTGTTGTTTTTAATAGCTGAGTAGTATTCCATTGTGTAAAGTACCACATTTTCTGTATCCATTATTCCTTGAGGGACATCTAGGTTATTTCCAGCTTCTGGCTATTATAATAAGGCTGCTATCAACATAGTGGACAACATGTCTGTGTTATATGTTGGAGCATCTTTTGGGTATATGACCAGGAGTGGTATAGCTGGGTATTCAGGTAGAACTATTTCTAATTTTTTGAGGAATCTCTAGATTGATTTCTAAAGTGGATGTACCAGCTTGTAATCCCACCAGCAATGAAGGAGTGTTCCTCTTTCTTCACATCCTCTCCAGCATTTGCTGTCACCTGAGTTTTTGATCTTAGCCATTCTGATTGGTGTAAGATAGAACTCAGGATCATTTTGATTTGCATTTCCCTGATGGTTAAGGATGTTGAACATTTCTTTAGGCACTTTTCAGCCACTTGGGATTCCTCAGTTGAGAATTCTCTGTTTAGCTTTGTACCCCATTTTAAAATTGGGTTATTTGGTTTTTTGGAGGCTAGCTTCTTGAATTCTTTATATATTTTGGATATTAACCCTCTATTGGGTGTGGGGTTGGTGAGAATTTTTTCCCAATCTGTAGGTTGCTGATTTGTCCTATTGACTGTGTCTTTTGCCTTACAGAAGCTTTCCAGTTTCATGAGGTCCCATTTATCAATTCTTGATCTTAGAGCCTGAACCATTGGAGTTCTGTTGAGGAAATTTCCCCCAGTGCCAATGAGTGTGAGGCTCTTCCCCACTTTCTCTTCTATTAGATTCAGTGTATCTGGTTTTATGTGGAGGTCCTTGATCCACTTGGACTTAAGCTTTGTGCAAGGAGATAAGAATGGATTTATTTTCATTCTTCTACATGTAGACTGCCAGTTGAACCAACACCATTTGTTGAAAATGCTGTCTTTTCCCCACTGGATGGTTTTAGCTCCTTTGTCAAAGATCAAGTGACCATAGGTGTGTGGGTTCATTTCTGGGTCTTCAATTCTATTCCATTGATCTACCTGTCTGTCACTGTACCAGTACCATACAGTTTTTATCACTATTACTCTGTAGTACAGCTTGAGGTCAGGGATGGTGATTCCCCAGAAGAATGAGAATATTATACATGTCAATGCGGAGAATATTATTACACAGCAAGCCATCTTTAGTCTAATGTGTAACGGACAAACTCACATGTAGATATTTCGTGCTGTTTTCCATCTCAAGCTAACAAGGGTAACAAGGCCTGAGGGAAGCAAAGCAATAACAACATCCCCACCCTGAGAATCCACTACCAACAATGACAGGAAAACCCAGTAGATTTAGGCATCTTTATTGTTTGTTTTCATTATACAGGGTCTCATGTAGTCCAGGTTGGCCTCCAACTTCCTATGTACCTCTGGCTGGCCTGGAACCCCTGACGTTGCCTGGACATCTTTATTAGAAGCTTGAGTAAACCTTTGTTCTCACTTCCTTAAGAAACAATCTATAAAACATAATGAGGGCAGCTGTTAAGGTGATTTAGTTTGATTTAAGGCAAAAACAATTTTTATGTATGTAAGCTAAAAATAACCCCATAGATGCCTTTAACAAAATGCTGGGAAATAAGCTCAAACACAATTACTTTTCAGAACAGTTTTCTGAAAATGTTCCTGATAACACTGAGTTATAGATTATCGTGAGGATCTCATCGCATCCGGTTATTGGAAGTTTTGGACTCAGGCTTGTGTCCTAAGCTGAATTTTGCTCAGATATTATCTTTTTTTTTTTTTTTAAACAGGAAAACACCCAATCTATCACAATGAATTCAAGACTCAAATAATTGAAGGGTATCTATGAAACTTGTCTCAAATATTTAAAAATTACATATGGTGTAAAATTAGAATCTATCCTTACCCTGGTCTAAATCTTGTCCCTTCTGTTTGTTGCTTTTTTTGAGAGAGGATGTAGTCAAGGATGGCTTTGAAATCTTAATCCTCCTGCCTCTGCCTTCCAGGTGTTGGGATTATAGCTATGCACCACCACACCTGATACTACTGTTTGGTAGGCCACCAGCCTTCTCATGCTGAAGGGGAAGAGCCAAGCCTTCAATGAGATGCACATGCAGGAAGTTGCTGACATCACACATCAGCAGTACCAGTGCCATGCTGACAGCTCAACTATGTTCTCCAAGCACAAGGTGGTCAAGACCAATAGCTCCCCCAAACAAGGTGCATGCCAATGGGTTGGCCTTGCAGGTGGTGAAGTCCAGTACATTTGGGAAGCCTGGCTTTCATGGACTCCAGTGGTCCACAGACACCAGGATGGCGATGGCTGACCAGAAAGAATGCCGAAGTCAGGATCATCATGGGAAAATCTCTGCTACCCAGTGATACTGGATGCTCTGCACCAGACTTTCTCCAAGTGTGGCACTGTCCTCGGTATCATCATCTTCACTAAGACCAACCAGTTCCAGGTACTGCTGTACTATGCCCACCGCTTGAGCATCTAGCATGCTAAGCTGTCTCTAGACAGCCAGAACACCTACAATGCTTGCTGCATACCACACATCAACTTTTCCAAGGTCACAGTGCTAGTTGGTTTTTTGTCCACTTGACAATAAACCAAGACCTATATATCTGGGAAGAGGGAATCTTATGTGAAAAACTGCCTTCATACGTTTAGCCTGTATGTAAATTGGTGGGGGTATTATCATGATTAATGATTGATGTGGCAGGACCCAGCCCACTGTGGATGCTACCACTTGTGGACAGGTGGTCTTGGGGTATGTAACAAAGCAAACTGGGAAAGCTGTAAAAGCAAGTCAGTACACAGCATTTCTCCATGACCTCTGCTTCAGTTCCTGTTTCTAGGTTCTGGCTCCTTCCCTGACTTCCCTTAGTGACAGAGGGTGACCTGAGACGTATAAGCTGAAGTAACCTTTCCTCCCCAAGTTGCTCTTGGTCATGCTTTATCACAGCATTGGAATCCTAGCCTAGGACACGTCACTGTCTGCAGCAGCAAGTACAAGAGTCATGACTGTACTCTCTGAGGCCTGCCTTTGGGGAACAGACAGCTTCTTGGAGCAGGCCATGGTGACAGCATTGTCCTTTTTGACCCTAATAATCTGCTTCTCCTCCAACCTCCACCAAGCATACCATCAGCAGCAGTTACAGCTGCAGCAGCCTGCTTCGCCATTTCAAGTCTGCTGGTGTCAGGGATTCCATCTTGCTGGTTGGCAACTTGAACACTGAAGTCCAGGCCCCTTTATTCTCTTCAGTATCTATGGTTACATGAAGAGGTGAGGCACCCAAATAAGCTGTGTGGGAAGTCAACATACATCACAGTGTCAAAGCACCAAAGTCTCCTGCTGCCTCATGAGGGCCCGGAAGAGCATGGTTTCACCAAAGACTCTGACAGCTTGCCTCTGCACTGCTTCAAGAAGCTAGGCTCCAAATTCTTTAAGAACTTCTTCCTGCTCTCAGCCACCCTGCACCTCACCAACATCCCTTCCTTGTTGTCAGAGGAGTTCCTCAAGAATACTTCAGTGTTCAAGGGCATGACCAAGGGCTTAAAATTCTTCTAGGGACTGCATCTCTGACTCCTTGTTCTATATTCCATCCATTATCCCTACTGGAAGGATCACTAGATGGTTCTGATCCAGATGATTTTGTTGGAGGAGGATTTGCAGGCACCAATTAAGCTGTAAATCTACAACCCAAGCAGCCCTGAACAAATAAAGCAATGTTGGTGTGATTGCTATCCCAGAATCCAGGATATATTATAGCACTGTAGTAATGAAAATATGGCACTGGCACCAAACAGACATGTTTACCAACAGGACAAAATAGAAGACCTAAACATGGGTACTTATAACTGCAGCCATCTGCTATTTCATAGAGGCAAAAAACACACCCTGGAGAAAAGACAGAGCATCTTTAACAAGTGGTGGTTAAAGTTGAAAACTGTATGGCCACGTGAAGAGGAATGGATTAGATTCATACCTGTCACCTTGCACAAAAATTAGATCCAAAGTGTACCAGTGACTTCAGATTTGAAACCTGCAACATCAAAGCTGCTATAAGCAAACGTATGCAGTTCCCTATAAGAGATAGATGACGGAAAGGACTTTCTCAACAGGATCACGTTTGTTCAGGAATTAAGGTCACCAATTGACAACAGGGACCTCATAAAACTGAAAAGGTTCTGTGCAGCTAAGGAAATAATCAAGTGAGGAGGAAGCCCACAGAATGGGAGAGAGTCTTTGCCAGCTACACATCTGTCAGCAGACTAATATCTACAATATATGACGAACTCAAAGAACAAAGAGTCAAGGAAACAAACAACCTAATTAAATAGTGGGCTGGGCATGTAGACAGTTTCAACAGAAAATAGAAAGGGCCAAGAAATACCTCAGAAAAAGCATTCAACTTCCTTAGCAGTTAGGGTAATGTAAATTAAACCAATGCTGACAATTCTTAACAAGACCACCGGCAACAATTGCTGCTGTAGATATGTCACTGGCAATGCAAACTGCTGCAGCCACTCTGGATGTCAGTTTGGAGACTCCTCCGAAAGCTAGAAATAAATCTATCAAATAACCCAGCCCTACCCCTTTGGCATATGCCCAAGGGGCATCCTACTCCATAGATACTTGCTCTGCCGTGTTCACTATTGCTTTATAGCTAGGAAATGGAAACAAATTAAATGTTTGACAACTGACAAATGAATAATGAAGATATGATTCCAGAAGATCTAAGAATTCAGTAGCTGTTCAGTACCAGAAGTTGGATATGTCAGCTGGTCTTCAGTATATGCCAGAGTTCTGAGGAAGCAGGCTCTAATGCCAATGAAGGGATGGACTTGCTAACAGGGTGAGAGCAAGCAGGCAAAGAGAGAACAAGCTGCCTTCTTCTATGTCCTTCATATAGACTGCCACCACAGAAGGTGTGGCCCAGATTAAAGGTGGATCTTTACAGCCTCAAAAGATCTGAATTAAAAGTGATTTTTTTTCTCATTTCAAATTATTTAATTAAGAAAGAATTCCCTCACGGGGATAGCCACTTGAGTTTAATTAATCCTAGAAGTAGTCAAATAGACAGTGAAGAATAGCGATCACAGAAACTGTAAGTGGAGTGGGTAGGTGGGTGTTGGGCTTGAGACAGGAATAGCAAGCAGTACACAGGCAATACGAAGTGAGAAACAACAAAAAATAGGGAAGGGGTCCAACTTGGGAGGAAAGAGGGAGGTCAATGTGTGTGTATGTGAGTTTGTGTGTGTTATTTGGATTATTTGGTAGATTTATTTTTAGCTTTTTTAAAAAACGATTTATTTATTTTATGTATATGAGCATACTATAGCTGTACAGATGGTTGTGAGCCATCATGTGGTTGCTGGGAATTGAACTCTGCTTGCTCTGGCCCAGTTCACTCTGGCCCAAATATTTATTATTATTATATGTAAGTGCATTGTAACTTGGTTGCCTGTCAGGGGTTGAGGATAGACCCTTTTGCTAAATACACCAAAAACTTAGGATATACAGTCTTGAGCTGGATGTGACCTGAAAACCTCTTTCCTGTGGTCTAGCTCCCACTGTTCCAGAAAATACTATGGAAACCATCAAGGAAGAGCACTTAAACAGTCCTAGCCAGTGTTACCTGTGAACCAGAACAGTTGCCATCATAGAAAGGTGTACCTGCAGGTAGAATAAATGGCACTCACATGTTGGTGGCAACCAACAGCTCTGTTATAGACTTGAAGCCCACTCAGTAGTACAATCATGCCTGGTACTTGAAACCTAATCAACTTCATGGGGCTAGTGAGGTTATGGACTGCAGAAAAGAATGTACTGTTGCCACTTCGCTAGAGCAGCATAATTTCTAATACATTTGAAATCTTATCCTTATACCCACAGATAAATGTAGCTACCACCAGGAAGCCTCTCTCTACTGGAAATGGAGACCATCACAGGACACCACAACTGGACACACTGCAGAGATTAGCGGATTGGGGGAGCTCAGGCCCAGCGGACACATCTAAAGCTCAACTCTTGCATCTATTGCTCAGGAAACACTGAGGAAGAGAGAGTGGAAAGATTGTAAAAGCGAGAATACCTGGAAGCCTGCAGTGAAATAGTTTCTTCTAGAAAAGGCTGTATAAACAAAACCAGAACAATGCCAACATCAATGGAGATTTTAACATGGGAGAGAACATTTTTCACTGGATTCTACCACCGGACAGAGAACTATAGGCAACTAATGAGTTCTCAGTGAATTAGCCTCTCCCAAGGATAAACCCATATGCTTATTGGTTGTTTGAGGCAGAATAATCAGACTGGAAGCCATACATATTTAAACAACAAAAATGGACTCAGTATCTTGGATCACACACACACATATACACATAGACATGCATGTAACAGTAATAACAAAAAGAGCCAATCAGCTTGAGAGTGAGGGCTGGATGGGCAGAGGCTGCAGGGAGAGAAGCAAGGTGTAATTCTGCTTTAATTATGCTGGCGAGGATGTGGAGAAAGAGGAACACTCCTCCATTGTTGGTGGGATTGCAAGCTTGTACAACCACTCTGGAAATCAGTCTGGCGGTTCCTCAGAAAATTGGACATAGTACTACCGGAGGATCCTGCAATATCTCTCCTGGGCATATATCCAGAAGATGTTCCAACTGGTAAGAAGGACACATGCTCCACTATGTTCATAGCAGCCTTATTTATAATAGCCAGAAGCTGGAAAGAACCCAGATGTCCCTCAACAGAGGAATGGATACAGAAAATGTGGTACATTTACACAATGGAGTACTACTCAGCTATTAAAAAGAATGAATTTATGAAATTCCTAGGCAAATGGATGGACCTGGAGGGCATCATCCTGAGTGAGGTAACCCAATCACAAAAGAACTCACATGATATGTACTCACTGATAAGTGGATATTAGCCCAGATACTTAGAATACCCAAGATATAAGATACAATTTGTGAAACACATGAAATTCAAGAAGAACGAAGACCAAAGTGTGGACACTTTGCCCCTTCTTAGAATTGGGAAGAAAACACCCATGGAAGGAGTTACACAGACAAAGTTTGGAGCTGAGACAAAAAGATGGACCATCTAGAGACTGCCATACCCGGGGATCCATCCCATAATCAGCCTCCAAACATTGACACCATTGCATACACTAGCAAGATTGTGCTGAAAGGACCCTGATATAGCTGTTTCTTGTGAGACTATGCCGGTGCCTAGCAAACACATAAGTGGATGCTCACAGTCAGCTATTGGATGGATCACAGGGCCCCCAATGGAGGAGCTAGAGAAAGTACCCAAGCAGCTAATGGGGTCTGCAACCCTATAGGTTGAACAACAATATGAGCTAACCAGTATCCCCCGGAGCTCGTGTGTCTAGCTGCATATGTATCAGAAGATGGCCTAGTCAGCCATCAGTGGAAAGAGAGGCCCATTGGTCTTGCAAACTTTATATGTCTCAGTACAGGGGAACGCCAGGGCCAAGAAGTGGGAGTGGGTGGGTAGGGGAGTCGGGGGGGGGGGGAGAGGGTATGGGGGACTTGAAATGTAAATGAAGAAAATACCTAATAAAAAACTTATCAACTAAAATAACCTTACAGATCAGGTGTAATTTTAAAAAGAATCAATTTACCTGTTCTTTTAAAAATTAAAACTTAGTCAGGCATGCTGGCATGCATCTTTAGTCCCAACACTTGGGAGGCAAAGGCAGGTGGATCTTTGTGAGTTCAAGACCAGCCTGGACTACAGGACAGCCAAGGGCTACACAGAGAAATCCTGTTTAAAAAAAAAACCATCAAAACTAAAATAAAATAAATAAAATTAAGAAATAAATAATAAAAATAAATTAAATCTAACAATTAAATAATAATTAAAATAGTAATAAATAAAGAATAAAAATGAATCTAGCTTGCTTTACAGTCTGTACAGGGGCCTATGCCTGGCAAGGCCCAAGTGTGAGGTCTCAGCAGCCCCTAGAACACAACTACCTTCTTGGGCCTTATACATCAATACCCCACAACTCACCTACTTAGGCCGCCAAGGTCTGTTTTGACCTCCAGCTGAATGAGGTGGCCTGCACCATGGGATTCCTAGGCTGTTCAGAGGCTGTGACTGCCACTCCTAACCTTGTAATCAAGTGACATGATTCTTCTAGATTGATAGCCGGACCAGAGGATCCTTGGCTGCAGAGCTTTTCATGATGTTTTGTGTGGCTGCAGACCCATCCCTAGCAATATTTCCAGTAGGATCCTGAACTTTTCCCATTTATGTGTAGTTTATGTAACTTTTTATAGCCACGATACAACGGTATGTGTGTAGTCTTAGCTTCTATGCACCTACACTATTCTCTTCCTGGTGGCCAGCTCACAGTTGGGACACAAGCTGGCATAGCCACCACCTGCCCTATCAGGAGAAACAGCTTTGAAACTGTTGGCATATTTCCACCTTCAAATTTTGTACCAACGTTTGGTTTCTATCCACCTCTGACTCGTGCCCAGGTGGAAGGGCTGATTCCAGGCCTTAGCAGGTCTCCCCAACCCCCACCTCTATATTTATCCTGTCTTCAAGGGAGGGTGACCCTGGACTTGGTGGTTCTATGAAGAACCAAGTCAAGAGTGTGAAAAATTATGATTTTATATCTGTGGGAGGGCATCAGTCTAGTGTTTATTTTTAATGGTGGTGGGTGTATATTTTGGTAATAACTACAGGCTCAGTTCCCTGGTGACATTCCACCCTGTCTCAAATGATGGTGTGTGTGTGCGTGTATGTTTCCATTAAAGTCAGTTTACAACCTGTGTCTTTCCTTCTGTGTTGTAGACGGAAGCATCAGCTGGGCTGAGTCTGGATTCAGTAAGCTTCTGTGGGTGATGGGAGGACACACTAAATTACATGGAACCAGCATTCAAGCAATGGAAATGCAATGTCAGCTCTACCCACTCTACAACTCACTCTAATTTGACTATAATAAATATAAATAAAAACCATACTTCAAAAAAATCTGTTTTTACCTTAAAGTTTAACATATTTTTTAACAACTTAGAAGAAAAACCCTACTTTGAAGGAATTCCAACAGATAAATTTCAATTCAGGCAACACTTGTCTATGTAAAAGCATGAGTATGGATGTTTTGCCTGCATGCATATCTGGTCCCCACAGAGGACAGAAGAGGGTGTTTAATCCCCTGTAACTGGAGTTCCAGACAGTTGTGAGCTGTCATGTAGGTGCTAGGAGTTGAACCTGGGTCCTCTCAAAGAGCAATGAGTGCTCTTAACCACTGAGCTATCTCTCTGGCCCCTGCTTCCTCTTGGTTCCCTATTTTTTATTAGATATTTTCTTTATTTACATTTCAAATTTTATCCCCTTTCCTTGTTTCCCCTCTGAAAGTCCCCTATCCCCTCCCCATTCCCCCTGCTCCCCAATCCACCCACTCCCATTCCCAGTCCTGGCATTCTCCTATACTGGGGCATAGAACCTTCACAGGACCAAGAGCCTCTCCTCCCATTGATGACCAACTAGGCCATCCTCTGCTACATATGCAGCTAGAGCCATGAGTCCCACATGTGTTTTCTTTGGTTGGTAGTTTTGTTCCAGGGATCTCTGGAGGTACTGGTTAGTTCATATTGTTGTTCCTCTTATGGGGCTTCAGTCCCCTTCAGCTCCTTGGTTACTTCTCTGGCTCCTTCATGGGAGACCCTGTGATCCATCCAATGGAGACTGTGAGCATCCACTTCTATATTTTTCAGGCACTGGCAGATCTTCTCAGTAGACAGCTATATCAGGCTCCTGTCAGCAAGCTCTTGTTGGCATCTGCAATAGTGTCTGGGTTTGGTGATTATTTATGGGATGGATCCCCGGGTATGGCAGTCTCTAGATGGTCCATCCTTCAGTCTCTGCTCCACACTTTTTCTCTGTAACTCCTTCCATGGGTATTTTGTTCCCCCTTCTAAGAAGGATTGAAGTATCCACACTTTGGTCTTTCTTCTTCTTGAGTTTCATGTGTTTTGCAAATTGTATCTTGGGTATTCTGAGCTTCTGGGCTAATATCCACTTATCAGTGAGTGCATATCATGTGTGTTCTTTTGTGATTGGGTTACCTCACTCAGGATGATATCCTCCAGATCCATCCATTTGTCTAAGAATTTCATAAAGTCATTGTTTTTAATAGCTGTGTAGTACTCCATTGTGAGAGCCACCAAACACATGAAGACCAAACTTCATAGGTTATGAGGCTCACTCATCTCCAATGATTTATCTGCCGGAACTCCTATATGAAACTCTCATATCCTAGCATGGTCCCATCATCTGGTTGGCTGATTCCAGGGTAATTCTGTCTATGGTAGGTAAAGAGCTTTTTTTTTTTTTTAATTAGAAATTAGGGTCACCTGTCCTTCCTGAATTTCTTTTCTTGTATTATCGTAATAGTCAACAGTCAATAGGTCAATGACATTTTCTCTTAACCTGTGTCTGCTCCTCTGTTGTCTTGGAAGGGTCAGCTTTGTGCCAGTCCTTCCTCCTCTCATCTGATCAGTTCTTTTGTTATGAAGAGATCTTATGTCCAATTTGCAGACTACATTTAGGTCATAAGTTGCCCCATCCTCATTCCCTTGATCTATTAACTGTGACAAATCAGGAATTTCCAATCCTCTATATCCTTCAGTATACTCCCTCCCCATTAATAGCACTTTGCTTCTGTCTGGGGGATACAGGAACTCCAGGCAGTGCCTCTAAAATTCTTCCCATTTTCAATATACTGAATAGATCACTTTCATTTCCACCTCAATACCCTCTCAAACTGAAGTTCTTCAAAGGGCTCTAGCCTCTTGTTTCTTGTTTTGATTCTTAAAGTCTAGGGTCCTTATGTTCACTAATTCTCATACAAACCCTTCCATTTCTACTGTAAAGGACTTTGATGGCTATTTACATCTAGCTCAAGATCTATCATTAATGAAATTTTCTTCTATACCTGGTTGTCCCCATCCCATATCCTCTGCTCAGGACCATTCCCCATCACACCCTATTTCACTGTTTCAGATCAGAAAGATGCTATATTCCTCATTGTCCTGTCTCTTGAGTCTCTGGATACTTTTGTCTGCATCCAGACTTCTGACAGCCATCATTCCCAACAGCTCAAAGATGGCCCTTTTTCAAAGATTATAAGACAACTTGCATTCATTTTGATAGGTTCTTGCTTTAGAGCTTTCTTTTCATTAGCACATCCTTTTCTAATATGTTGACAGTCTATTTCTTTGTAAGTCTTCTCTTCAAATGTTACCTCACCATACCATCACCTTCCTAAATTTCCTAGGACAATAGGGATACAAGTTGTCTCAGGCCATGGTCAAGCTTAGTCAACAATTTGTTACTAGGGGCTCCTCTTCACACCAGTGCAAAGGTCTGTTACAATGCAGAGAAATCACTTTATTGTTGCCTTACAACCCCCGCAGATAAAAAAAAAAAAAAGGATCTCATCTTGGCTTCATAGCATCTTTAGCAACTGTATCACTAATTACAGACTTATTTTGAAACTATATGAAGTCCTATGGGAAACCTGACTTCTTCCTCCACAAACTCCAAATAAACCAAAAATTACACATGCCACCAAATTATATTTAACAAGCTGTCCCCAAATTTTGCCTTTAGCTTTATTTTAAAAGTGTGTTTGGAGATCTTTTTTAAAAAAAGATTTATTTTTTATGTATATGAGTACACTGTAGCTGTATAGATGGTTGTGAGCCTTCATGTGTTTGTTGGGAACTGAATTTAGGACCTCTGCCCGTTCCAGTCCGTCCTGCTCACTCCAGAAAAAGGCATCAGATCTTATTATGGGTGGTTGTGAGCCACCATGTGGTTGCTGAGATTTGAACTCAGAACCTTTGGAAGAGCAGCTGGTGCTCTTACCAACTGACCCATCTCGCCAGCCTTGCCTTTAGCTTTTTGAAGTCACTCCTAGGATGCTTTTTACACTTAAGTTCTTTCCTGTTAATGTACAGTAGATCTCTTCCCTCCACGCTCATGTTCCTACCAAACACCATTCTTTGGTTAATAACTATTTTGGAGCTTGCTAGAAGTATGCTGATGGAGAATGATGATCAATATCTTCTCATACCTTCCCCACACTCCACCTTTAACATGAAACAGAAGATTGATTCTTCCTTTAGGACCTACCAAGACCAATACAAACCCTTTAACCACCTCAGAAGGAATTCTTTGGAGTTATTTTCACCACACCCACTGCAACTAAATATTTAGGGCATCCACTTTAGACCCACCTCTCTTTCTAGTTGTCTTAGTCAGGGTTTCTATACCTGGACAAAACATCATGACCAAGAAGCAAGTTGGGGAGGAAAGGGTTTATTCAGCTTACATTTTCACATTGCTGTTCATCACTGAAAGAAGTCAGGACTAGAACTCAAGCAGGTCAGAAAGCAGGAGCTGATGTAGAGGCCATGGAGGGATGTTCTTTACTGGCTTGCTCCCCCTGGCTTGCTCAGCCTGCTCTCTTATAGAACCCAGGACTACCATCTCAGAGATGGCACCACCTACAAGGGGCCTTTCCCCCTTGATCACTAATTGAGAAAATGCCTTACAGTTGGATCTCATGGAGGCATTTCCTCAACTGAAACTCCTTTCTCTGTGATAACTCCAGCCTGTGTCAAGTTGACACAAAACTAGCCAGTACACTAGTCTTGCCAACCTCCTCACCAGTTCTAAAACAACTAAGATCTCAGACTACTGGATTCTCATACATAGTTTACTAGCAAGCTCTTCTTCAACAGGTAAAATAAGTCATTTTCTTTTATATGTTTTCCCAGAATTAGAATTAATTCCATCTCTTTTGTTACTCTAACCCACTCTATCCCCCCTGTGAAAACACTCAAGCCATCTAAGCATTAAATTAAACAATAAGGCTGAAGAGGTGGTTCAGTTGCTAAAGTACTGAAAAAGAAGTACTTAGTAAATTAAAAGTATATTAATTAAACTTAATTAAAAGTATATCTTTGCTGTGCAAAAAGAGGTACTAAGTTTGAGCCCTAGCACCTACATATAAGGTCAGGCATGGTGATGCATGCTTGTAATCATAGCACTGTGGGAGTGTAGGTAGGTGGGCCCCTGAGCTAGTGGTGAGCCCAAGCTTGTCTGGAGAAAACAATTTCCTGAGGAATGATACCCAAGGTTGACTTCTGTCCTGGACATGAACCCTCACATAGACTGACTCTCTCTCTCTCTCTTTCTCTCTCTCTCTCTCTCTCTCTCTCTCTCTCTCTCTCTCTCTCTCTCTCTCTCACACACACACACACACACACGCGCGCACAAATGCATGCATCTTCACTTGCATGTAAACACACAGACAGACAAAAGAATTGTATGTAGGTTATTGGTCTATTCTGCCACATTTCTGAATAAGGGGCTCATCTCCATTTCAGCAAATCTTTTAAATTGAATTATCATCGATGCCATCTTTCATATTCAGACAAAAGCCATAAAAGTGCCACTTTTTTGCAGCAAAAAAGAAAACATGATTTTTTTTAAAAAAAGTATTCATATTTGTGAGAGAACATTAACTATAAATGAAACTTTTATGCCCACTGACAGCTAGGCATCACCCCCAAATTAATGTAAAAGTTCAAATATTCACTAACTTTGATAAATCCCTACCAGAATATGGACCCATGCTCCCCAGGTTAAAATTAACCCAGTCAGTTCCCATTTGTAGTAAAACCTGCAATTCTGGACCTCTCTTCATATTCCATAGAATCTACAGTTGTTCCTTCCATTATCCCCTTTAAACTCTCAATCCATCCCTGGTCTAGAAGAAGGCTAGATGACCCCAGGAAGGGATAGTTACCTTTACCAACAATTTAACCCATTTGAGTTGTGAACAACATGAAAACATTGTCCCACAACTCAAGGTCTGTAGTGGTTTTATGATAATTAACTTCTTTTTTCTTTCTTTTTTTTTAAAGATTTATTTATTATTATATGTAGTACACTGTAGCTGTCTTCAGACACTCCAGAAGAGGGAGTCAGATCTCGTTATGGATGGTTATGAGCCACCATGTGGTTGCTGGGATTTGAACTCCAGACCTTTGGAAGAGCAGTTGGGTGCTCTTACCCACTGAGCCATCTCTCCAGCCCCAACTTCTTTTTTCAATCAAACAATACACCCTACCAACTGTAAGAAATACTATAGAAGAGAAACTAGTGCATACTTGGGAATAGATCTCTCTAGAGGTTTTCGTACCTCTCTTTCTTCCCAGATGCTTAAACCCAATGACATAGCACCCTCTCATGTCCCTCTACTGGGAGCTACAGCCACAGGGGGATATTACTTTCTATCACAACCCTTCCCCATCACTCTTTGCATAGATAGGGGTACTGCTAATCTCTAAGTGTCTTGGCTTACCCTCTTGAGTCTACATTCTCTGTGGAATGAAGGTATTTTGCATCTCTCCACCACTGGACCGGGACTCCGCACACTAGTTTATCTAATATTTCCCAACCACCCCTGTCCAACTGCTGCTTCACAAACACTTGAGGAAAAACCAATCCCTGATGGTCTCTGACAGCAAATGAGCTAATTCTCAGTACTCCTTCCTTCAAGAGTGCTGTCTGGCTTGGGTCTTGGCACTCAGTCCAAACAACACTTTTCCTGTGCACAAGCCAACATGCAAGAAAACCCACTTTCTTGGCATAAGGAACACAATGGCAACTAAACTCCTTTGTAGGGATGGTACTTCCAAACAGACTGTCCCTAGATTTACTAATAGTCAATGAAAGTGGGTCCTGTGCAGTGCTACAAGAAGAATTTTTTTTTTATGTCAGTGAATCTGGGCAGGTACTATACAGCCTTGCTGTCACCATTAAAAAAGGCAATAATTTAGAAAACTACAAAAATTTGGGCTCATACCGGTTCAAATGGAAGGCAAATAGTCTTGGTTTTCTTGGTTAACTCCCCTTGTGATCCTATTCCCTTCTTGCTCCTTATCCTGCCTTTAATCCCTTTTGACTTCCATAAGTAAAAATTCAAACTTTTTCAGCATAGATA
This sequence comes from Mus caroli, assembly GCF_978045245.1. Taxonomy (NCBI): domain Eukaryota; kingdom Metazoa; phylum Chordata; class Mammalia; order Rodentia; family Muridae; genus Mus; species Mus caroli. Next base: position 21,637,159 of record NW_028227260.1, read on the forward strand.
GCTAAACTCCAGCAGCTCAGCCCAGGATTAACTCTTCTTTCTAAAATTTTCCCTGTGAAGATCAGCAAGAATAGCTCTATATCCCTAATCACCAGGAAGCAGACTAGAGAAAGTTAATCTTTTGTCTTACTCTCCAGCTAATGTGAATTTTAAAACTCCAAGAGGAGGATTTGAAAGGACCAAACTTTGTTAACTACAAAATGCCTTCCTCTTACTGTAACCCCATCTTTGAGTCTTAGCTTAAAGGGAAAAGTACTATGTTTACCCTGTGACATCTGTCTGCTGAGCCAGATAAGGGACACATGAGGGAAATTCAACTGTTTCGTCAACTGTTCTTTAGGATAGCATTGTATCTGTCCTATGGATATATCCTTGGAGCTGGACCCATAAATAACTTTCAGTTTCTTGAAATCAGTTTCATGCTCTTCAGGTAATTTCTTGTAAATATCCTCCCCCCAACTACCTTATTGACTATTTCTTAGAAGCAGCCTTGTAATTGTCCCATCTTGGTCTCTCTCAGTCTATAAAGAATGAATAAATTTCTTTGCTTATGCAATCTTGGTGCAAACCTTTGCTCCCTTGAACTCCAGCCTCAGTTTCCACCTAATAATATACATCCAATAAAAATGAGTTGGAGCACCAGGAATAACATCTGTGTCACTTAGCATTGCTCTCTCATCTCTTGTGTGCATAGATGGCCCACAGAGGACAAGAGATATCTATGATAGTAGTTCTTTTAACAACGGCTGCCACTGATGTTTTCATTGCTTTGGGACATTGAGAAGGAGCCTATTGTGGCCATAAAGATGACCATTTCCTGTGAGAACAAGTGGGCAAACTTCCCAATCAAATGTACTATGTCAAAATCAATGACGATTCCATAAAATGAGACAATGCCTACCACCCACTGATTGTATTTCTGTGCAGTATGGAATAGATAAAAGGGTGTTTAAAAAAATCTGGATGTGGTGACATATGCCTATAATACATGTATGCATACATGCATAAATGTATATGTTGCTGTGATATATGGGAAAATAGCTTATGGATGATGAAGTATGTAGTCTCTAATTAGAGATTCAGAATCAAGCTATGAATGAAATTGTCTCCCATAACTGACCCTCAACTCTGTGACTTGCTTTAGGAGTAGGGACCCTGTGTGAATCATCTGTGTCCCCTTATACTTCTGGAGTGCCCCCTAAAACCAAACTGATGTTGGTGAATGTATTTGAAGGGATGTTGAGCCATCTTATTAGCCCTTCATCTGAAAACCAAGAGGATCTGACTTGGTGATATTTTGCGACTTGGATGTCCTATGTCTCTGTGGAAACCCATACATCCAGATTTCTAACAATCCATACAACATCTTCCTTTAGCTAGGCAGGGTGTGACTCATATCTGTAACCCTGCACATGTGACGTTGAGGCAGGAGTTACCATACATTCAAGACCAGTTTGGATTACATAGAGAAACACATCACAGAAAATAAATCTTCCTCCTTGAACCTTGATCCCTGAGCAAGCCTGCACTAACTCAAATGTGGCCCCGAAGTGCTGCCCTCATGTAGTGAGCAGGGTACCCTGTACACATTTCAAGAGCCCTTTACTTCTATTCTGCTCATTTGTGTGTGTGTGACTGTTCAAGTCACACCCTCAGACACATTTTTTGTTCTGGCCTCACCCACAAGGCCATTACTCTACCCAGTGCACACGAGCATAGCTCTCAATCTGATCCTGCTTGGTAGAACCAGGCCATGACAATTCAACTTGCTACTCTACACTTATTTAATCAGAAACTCCTATCTATAACCCAGGCTTTCCCTTATCCATGTCAAACTTCTGGTCACCCTTGCTTTGGCTCAAGTCCTCCATTGCTTCATAGGCAGAATATCAACAAATCTACTCATCTACTCATTAGTTCATACCAGGATCCTTGAAAGCCAGCTAGGATTCTCCCACGCTTAGACAAGGGCCTTTCTCTAATGCACATAGCTATACAGTGAGAGTTGGAGCATTGGAGATGGGGTCCTGCTTTCAGTGAGGCAGCTGTGGCTTCAGTATTGCCTACACTGATTACTATGACACCTCTGCCACCAGTTCCTCATAACACATTGACCTTCTCTTTTCTTGCTTCAAATCTATATACCCAACTGCCTTCTGTCTCTCTGCTTTGAGATACGTTTTTAATTTGATAGAAGAAAGAGTTTTCTTCTCATTCAAATCCTGCTTCTCTTTACCTTAATTTTACACCCCACCTTCTCTTCATGGAAACAATGACTTTCTTAGCCCTCTCCAAATTAGTGGTTTCCTTTGGCCTTGCCAACACTAGAGACTACTCAACATTTCATTCAAGCATGTTTCCATAGAGGTGTTTCTTTTCAATTAAAGCAAACTCTTGATGCCTTAAAGTTAAACCTACTACTTTAGTACAGTATGTGCAGTGTGACCTTAAATTGCTTTCATATTTCCATGAGAGGCAAAGAAAGGAATTTCTCAGAGTTACATTTATACTAAAGGTCTTCAAGTGTGTGCTTTATGTTGTGATTGCTAGATTGGGGTGCCTTATCCGTGGGAATGGGATTGTTGAATTTATTGAATAAAAATAGGAGCAATCCTCTGAAATTTGAATTCTTACTGCTTATGCATATCTGTATTGATCAAAAGGAAAATGTTTGCATGGGATGTACTTACATTAAAAATTATTTGTTGATTGCCTAAGTTGTCTAAATTGCATGGTTTTTTACTTATCTTATGCAATGTCTTGTTTGTAATAGTTTTAGACTTGAAGAGTTTTGGTTGTAAAATGTCTTTGGAGTTGGAGCCTGTGTTCATTTACATTGTGAAATAACTGCTACCTTGGTCACATCTAATTAATTTTGGTGTTTTATTAAATTGACATTCATGAGTGAGAAAACATGCTAGCTATTAATAATATTATGGATTATTATACTGAACACAAATTTCCATAAAGTTAGCAACTCTGAGAATTGTTTATAAATTTTGATTTATTAATGTGTACAATAGCAAGCAACATCCTTTATTTGTTTTCCATTCTTCAAGATTTTATCATTTCTCTTTTCTCCTTCCTCCATTCCTTTCTTTCTTCCTCCCTCCCTTCCTTCCTTATTTTCTTCTCCCCACTCCTTCTCTTTGAGAGACAGTTTCATGTCATTCATTGGCTTGGAACATGCTATGTAGCCAAGGATGGCTTTGCTTTTCTGACCCTCCTGTCTCCAACTCTGGGATTACAGCTATGTGCTCCATGCTCAGTTTTAAGCAGAACAAACACAGGACTTTGTGCATGCTAAGTAAGTGCTCTGTGCATTGAGCTACATCTCCAGCCCCATTTGAGACTGAGTCTCATGTAGCTCAGACTTGCCTTAAGTTCTCTTTTCTCCTGCTTCCACCTGCTGAGTTTTGGAATTATAGGCCTATATTATCATGGCTGACTCTTACATTGTGTTTCTTGATTAACATTTTATTTATTTATTTATTTATTTATTTATTTATTTATTTATTTATTTAAGACAGGGTTTCTCTGTGTAGTCTTGGTTGTTCTGGAACTCACTCTGCAGACCAGGCTGGCCTTGAACTCAGAGATCCAACTGCCTCTGCTTTGTAAGTACTGAGATTGCAGGTGTGTGCCACCACCACTCAACAGCATTAAAAAAATTTTTTTTATATGCTTCTCATTGATGGAACAGCAGCACCATCTAATTATGCCTTTCCTTGTGACTGCACATGATGATGCCACTGGCTCAAGAGTATTTAGTAATATCCATGTGAAAGTATCACCTTCTTCAAGACATGAAGTCTCCCTTAACCAATAGTCATGTCAAGTGCCAAAATACTTATTCACTTCAAGTCACATTTTTCCTGTTTGTGAGAAATGTTTCTTCCAAGAATAGCTTTGACACATAAATGAATAAATTTTTCATTGTTTTTTTAAAAATGAGATCAAGTCCTTCTGACAAGAATCACTTAAATGACATGTCTTCTTCCATTTGCAATTCTATTGTTAAAGAGATATTGACAAGAACATGAAATAAGTAGGCTTTGCTTAATGGATTTTTAAAAATAGTCCAGAATTTTGGAGTCCTCGGTTTCAGATTTAAAGGAATAAGCTGCTTCAGATAAACTAAGGATTTTCTTAACTTCACGTGTTAAAAAGAACCAGTGGATCTTTGAATGCATGAAAAATGAACAGTACCAGATGCCAACACAAAATGTAAAAATCCTTTCATTGCTCAATTTAACTAACATAAATGCCAAAGCAAGAGAACAATCACACAACAATTATTCCAATGTTAAAAGAAAGAACATCAGATGCAGTTGAGGGTTATTGTGCAGAATATAGACAGGACATCTTCCTGAGAAGTCTGCATGCTTTGCTTCAACTTTGATTATTATCTGCATCTTTAGACAAGCATCCACAAAGTTTATATTTACACTATTTGTGCTGAAAGTAGAGTACTTTTTTCATTAATTCTAGCTGAATAAGATACTCTATGCAACAATTTGTTCTTAGTTCTGAAGTCTGAGCTGTAAGAGATTTTCCTTATAGGTTTTTTTGTTTTGTTTTGTTTTTATTTTTTGAGACAGGGTTTCTCTGTGCAGCCCTGGCTGTCCTGGAACTCACTTTGTAGACCAGGCTGGCCTCGAACTCAGAAATCCACCTGCCTCTGCCTCCTGAGTGCTGGGATTAAAGGTATGCGCCACCACCGCCCAGCTCCTTGTAGGTTTTATCCCAAGAAAAGGATTGTACAAATGAAGGCAAAATTTTTCTGCATCATAGGATTTTGCTGTGAAGGACCTGAGATGTTTAGATGTTTGACAGTCTTTCTAATATCAAATGGAGATGTTACATTGTAAATCAGTGGTTCTCAACCTATAGGTCACAACTCCCACAGGGGTCACATATCAGATATCCTGCATATCAGATATTTACATTAGGAATCATAACAGTAGCAACATTACAGTTATGAAGTAGCAATGAAAAATTTTTTGGTTGGGGGGTCATCACAACATGAGGAACTATATTACAGGGTCCCAGAATTAGGAAGGTTGAGAACCACTGAGGTAAATTGTTGAGGTAGATTTCATACTGCCACTTGGGAAATTGATTTCAGTTTTGGAATCAGGAAAGAATTCGGATAGCAATATTTTCAAGTTGTCATTTGAGACTCAAATCTTATGATGATAATCAGGGTAGATGACCACTGTAATTCCTGCTGTGATGAGTTATCACCACGGAAATTTATATTAATCAAATATTTGGTATTTTATTATTTTCTTTGGTTCTGGTTTGGGAAACTGTATCTCCTGCTGAGCAGTTATAAGTTGGTTTATGTCTATTTTGTTATCATTATTATAGTAAATGAACAATTGCACATTATACTAAGAATGTTTCCATATGTAAGAAGTGTGGACTGTTGATAACATCTATCATGACATTTAACCTCATGTTTTGACATTTTGAGATTCAAATATATGAAAATAGAAAAAATAACAACGATCACATGGAATGAAAAGCAAATTTCTAAGACAGTAGACTTTAAGTCTTCTCTTTACAGAACGATGGGTGCAATATGCAAGAGAATTGGCTTTACTTAACCATTCACAACATGCACATAGTTTTTTGTTTTGTTTTGTTTTTGTTTTTGTTCTTTTTTTCGAAGCAGGGTTTCTCTGTGCAGCCCTGGCTGTCCTGGAACTCACTTTGTAGACCAGGCTGGCCTCGAACTCAGAAATCCGCCTGCCTCACATAGTTCTTTATTAAATTTTTCATTGTGAAGTCTATTATATGATGTCATATAATATATTTAGACAGCAATAGCCATATTATAAAGTAAAACAGTATATCCATTACCCCACACAATTAACCTATTTGTGTGTGTGTGTGTGTGTGTGTGTGTGTGTAGACAGCAGGTGACATCTCATTTATCATGAAAAAGATCCTAACTCTTTTTTTTGACATTTATTTTTTATTAGATATTTTCTTCATTTACATTTCAAATACTATCCCGAAAGTCCCCTATACCCCCCCCCCCCCCCGGCTCCCCAACCCACCCACTCCCAATTCCTGGCCCTGGCATTCCCCTGTACTGGGGCATATAGATCCTAACTCTTAACTAACTATAGATAGAGACTCTCGAAAGGGCTATGAACTGGTGAATTGATCTTCATACCTGATACAAACAAGTTAAATATGCTGTTTGTTTGCAAGTTAAATATGCTGTTGAAGGTTGTTCTTGTAATGGACAACCTTCTACAATGTCATAGGAGCTTCAGGAAGCTTTGATAAGGGATTGATGTACATTGAAAAGCCAAAGCATGGAGGGACTGACATCTTGTTTTGTTTTGTTTTATTTTGCTTTGTTTTGTTTTGTTTTGTTTTGTTTTGTTTTGTTTTGTTTTGTTTCAAGACAGGGTTTCTCTGTGCAGCCCTGGCTGTCCTGGAACTCACTTTGTAGACCAGGCTGGCCTCGAATTCAGAGATCCACCTGCCTCTGCCTCCTGAGTGCTGGGATTAAAGGTGTGTGCCACTATGCCTGGGTTGAGGGAGTGACTGACTCTTAACATGTTCTGGTGCTTACTGAAAGGCAAACTTTTTTTTTATTTTTTAAATTTTTTATTAGGTATTTTCCTCATTTACATTTCCAATGCTATCCCAAAAGTCCCCCATACCCTCCCCCCCAACTCCCCTACCTACCCACTCCCACGTTTTGGCCCTGGCGTTCCCCTGTACTGGGGCATATAAAGTTTGCATGTCCAATGGGCCTCTCTTTCCAGTGATGGCCGACTAGGCCATCTTTTGATACATATGCAGCTAGAGACACGAGCTCTGGGGTACTGGTTAGTTCATATTGTTGTTCCACCTATAGGGTTGCAGATACCTTTAGCTCCTGAAAGGCAAATTTGAATGGCCCAATAATCTCTGACCCTGGAACAGAACTGGATTATTGGCTGAAATGTTTTCAACAAAGCACCTTTTTCTATTTCTTTGTCACAAGTTTTTAGCTGCCTCGGACCATCAGTCTTGTCACAAGGATTAGTTCTCTGAATAGTGGCAAGAAATGCAGGAGAGAACATTCTGGAAGATCACGTGTACTTTGGTGACAATACATTGCTCATCTAGGCAGTATACTAAGTCTATTGAGTATGTATGTATGTATGTATGTATGTATGTATGTATGTATGTATGTATAAGGTGGCACATAAAGACCTTATAAAGAGTTCATGGACATATGGGATTCATTTTAAGGAAATCAATTTTTATGTTCTCAACTTCTGTGTTTATTCTTTTCTAAACCTGTTCTCCTTTACCACCACACATTTCACAATATGTTTGTAAAAGAAAAGCAAACCTTACAAGCCATCCAAAAATTGACATGAGTGCACTGCCCCCCCCAGCCCCCCATGTGTCAAAAATCTCCATGCAGAAGTTCAACAATGAAGAAATGCCAAAGACTGGGTTTGGTGTTGAGAACGTGCGTGATTGTGTTACTAGGGAAGAAAGCCTCTGGGAGGCACACACTTTCCAAATCTTTGTTTTTAACAGAAGGGGAAAAAAGAAACCCAGTGTAGTTGGCAGCTGCTATGTCATTATAAAAAATTCTGATGATGGACAAGCACGTGTATTTTAGGATGGTTTGAAAGGGTTCATAGAGCTGAATGATAGTGTGATAACAAAATGCTTTTCATGCTCACATACTCATTTGCTTCCAGTGCATATATATATATATACATATATATATATATATATATATATATAAACAAAGACAGAAAATCAGTAGTACTTAATATTGTCTTTATTTTGCTTCATGAACATATTAACTATTCTTTCAAAATGTCTGTTTTTCTCATTAAGGTTACATTTCCAATAGCAGTTTTATACTATGTTTTGTAAATTATTAATCAATGTTGTTTTTATCAATTTCACATAGTAGTTTCCACAATAGTTATTTAATTTTAACAAAAACCTTGTTATTTGAACCCTTTCGTTTTATATATATATGCTTCTTTGCAGAGAATATGATTGATAAGGGGGTAAAATTACATCCTGCACAAATAAATCCATGAAGATAAAATTCTTTGGGGAAAGTAGAATGTAAAAGAAGTTCAGGAAGAAGAAGTGGGAGTGGGTGGGTAGGGGAGCAGGGTGGGGGGAGGGTATAGGGGACTTTCAGGATAGCATTTGAAATGTAAATGAAGAAAAGATCTAATAAAAAATTGAAAAAAAAAAGAAAAAACAAACACTACAAGTTAAAACATAAAAAAATTGAAAAGCCATGTAGAAGCAACATTTTATGAAAAAAAAAAAAAGAAGTTCAGGAAGAAACAGTATAACATGTCTGATGGTGTTTACAAGAAGTGGCAGCTGTTTTGAAATGTTTACCATGAGCTGCAACTAATTAAATGTCAGGAAGAATTTGAGATGGCAGTTAGAACACATACCAGATATTACAGTTTTCCAAAACCCTTTTTAGAGGATGTAAGTAAAAAGTTCCAGAACATCATGCCTGCTTGAGGCCTATGGGTCCTTTAAAAGTCAGAGCCAGACCTACAGCAAGCTCTCCTTGGGAGACTGGGTTTCTTACTTAACTCTTGGAGACTGTCCCACGCTTTTTCAAACAGAAAAAAAAAATGCTTCCATGGCTCCCATGAAATATAAGCTTCCTATAACACACTTTGAGAAGACTGCTGGCTATACTTTGCTTCCTGGCTCTTGTGAGTCGAGCAGCAATGAACACGAGTGAGCAAGTGTCTGCAGAGGAGGACGCCAAGTCCTTTGACATATGCCAAGGAGAGGCATAGCTTGGTCAAATGGTGGATCTATTGTAGCAGTTTGAGAATTCTCCACACTGATTTCCAGAGTGGCCGCACCATTTTGCGATCCCACCAACAGTGAATGGAGATTCCTTTTTTCCAGATACCCCTACAATAGCATTTGTTAGTTATTTTCTTGATCTTAGCCATTCTGGTTGGTGTAAAAGGAAATCTCAGAGTACTTTTAATTTATCCTTCCCTAATTGATAAGGATTTTAAACACTTTTAAAGATATTTCTTAGTCATTTTTTCCTTTTGAGAACTATCAGTTCAGCTCCATAGCCTCCACACTTTATTTATTTCACTGTCGTTAAGTTAGTATAGCCATATAAGATCTGAATATAGTGAAGTGGACAACAAAGCTCTAAACAAACAAACAACAGAAGGAAAGTGAGTTGTCTTATGCTGGCTAAAGGTTTTAGCCTCAAGACTAATTAAATTGCAGCAATCAACTACTCTTACTACAAGGTATCTGTTTTGCTGGAGGACTGTGTTCCTCATTTCAATTTCCGGGCTTTCTGCTGAGAGTATTGGGATTGGAGGGCTCCCTGAAGACAGTGATCTGGTTTACTTCTTCCCACACCAGCACAGTGCTCATAGGGCACCAGGGTCAGGAGCGCTGAGTGTGCAGATGGGAGCAGGATCCCAGGGCTGCCCTTTCCCAGCTTTGTCAGCATAGGCTGGGAAGCCTCAGCCTCACGGCTGATTATGGGGTGATAAGAATATGAGGAGCCGATGGGGTAGAGGACAGGGCAGGGTTCTTGATGTTGTCTATGGTTAGGAGTGCAGTGAGTTATGGTGAGGATTCCAGCCGTTGTACATGTACCACAGCACCTGGGCATGGTTTCTACAGGTAGCTCCAGCGGGAATTTCCAAGATCAACGTTCCTCTGATTCTACTCAATGCAAGCAACCTCCTTCTACTTTGTGGGTCTCAGTTTGTCTGCCTGTGATTCAGAGGAGGACTCAATCTGTTTACTCTCCTGCCTCCTTCTGGCTTAGGGTGCCGCTTCTAGACCAGGTAGTCAGAGAGATACATGTCTTCCTATCAGTAGATATGGTAGAGAGATAGTTGGGCTGGGGTTATTGTGCCAGTTTTACAGAGTGGGATGCTAGAGTAAGACCCAGGAACTCAAATCCCCAATGGAGCCTTTCAGCTTTGGGTCAGCCCTAATGTAGACCCATGCAGGCTCTGTGATTGCCACTTCAGTCTCTGTAAGCCCCTGTGAACCCTGCTGAGTTTATTCTGTGTGCAGTGTTCTCCTCTTCTGGTGTCCTCCTTTAGCGCATTTAAAAAGTTGATCATTTTAAAATTCTTTAGTTTTTTTTTTTTGTTCTTTGTATATTGTGAATATTATTCCCCTACTAGATGTATAGTTATCACAGATTATCTCCCATTTGCTGGGCTTATTCTTTATCCAGTTGATTGTTCTCTGTGCTGCTTTTTAGTTTTATGAGTTGTTGGCCTCAATTCCAGAGTAAAAGGTATCCTGTTTGGAAAGTACTTTCACGCACCGCTGTATCTATGTTTTCTTCTAGCCCTTTCAGCATTTCAGGCTTTAAGTTGAGGTCTCTGATCAATCTGGATTTGATGCTTGTGCATGGTTACAGATATGGGTCTAATTCCATCCGTTTACGTGTAGACATTCAGTTGCCCAGCTCCAGTGGTTGAAGATGCAGTATTTCCTCCACTGTGTAATTCTGGTATCTTTGTCAAATATTAGATGGCTACAAAATTGCTTATGGTTTTGTTTTTTCTCTATGTGTATTTTTGTATTATTACCTCATTGTTTTTAATACTTTAATACAGCTTGAAATCTGGTATGGTAATCCCTCCAGAATTTTTTTTAAATTGTTTTTTTCTTTTTTGCTCAGGGCTGCTTTGTCTATCTGGGATCTTCTGGGTTTCAAATTTAATTTTAGGATTCTTTTCAAGTTTTGTGAATATCATGGAAATTTGATTGGGATTACATGGAATGTGTAAATTGCTTTTGGTAGGATAGCCATTTTCATAATATTAACTCTATCGATCCATGAGCATGGGATGGTGTTCCACTCTTTATGTGTCTTTCTCAATTTTTTTCTTCAGGAATTTAAGGTTTCCTTTGAAAGTCTTTGACTTCCTTGGCTATATTTATTCCTAGGCCAACCCAGATTACTATATTGAGCAAAACTATCTATTATGATTGAAGAAGACAGATTATTTTTCTTCAATGAAGCAAAATAATGCAATTCATGATCACAAAACTGTCAGTAGAGTAGATACTTAGAGGAATACTTCAGATTGAAGACAGAGACACATCTAGAAGGTATCAGGATAGAATAAACCGTAATGAAAGAGCTAAACTAATGAAGAATAGAAAACACCAAATACTACAACATCAACACAGTGACAGGAATTAATGCACTCTTACTAATAGTAACTTGGAATATTGGTTAATTACATTCTCCCATTCAAAAGTCACAGACTAAGAGTACTGACTGGTCTTCCAGAGGTCCTGAGTTCAATTCTCAGTAACCACATGGTGGCTCAAAACCATCTATAATGAGATCTAGTGCTGTCTTCTGGTGTGTCTGAAGAGAGAGAGCAGCAGTGTACTCACATACATTAAGAAAAGAGAAAGAAGAGCCGGGCGTGGGGCACACGCCTTTAATCCCAGCACTCAGGAGGCAGAGGTAGGCAGATTTCTGAGTTCAAGGCCAGCCTGGTCTACATAGTGAGTTCCAGGACAGCCAGGGCTATACAGAGAAACCCTGTCTCGAAAAAAAAAAAAAAAAAAAGAAAAGAAAGAAAGAAAGAAAGAAAGAAAGAAAGAAAAGAGAAAGAAATGAAGAAAAAAGACAAATGTCACCAAAGGGTGAAAAAAATGGAAAAAGGCATTCCTAGCAAGTGAAAATAGAAAGTAAGCAGGGGTTCCTGCTCTAATATTTGACAAAATAAACTTGGAACCAAGATTACCTGGAAGAAATAATGAAGGTCACTTCATACTGAGTAATGGAACAATTTATAATTCTAAATATGGATTGGTATACCCAATTTCATAAAAACAATTATCACTGAATGTTTAAAAAAATTAATCCCAACACAATAATAGCAAGTGGCTTCAATACATTTCTTTCATCAGTGGTAAGGTCTTCATGACAAAAAAGTAAAACATAAAAAATAGAGAAAATCCTGAGTCAAACGACATAACAGATCAAATGGACCTAAGACATATTTACAGAGTATTCTATCCATCTCAGCAGTCTGGGGAAACTATTCAAAATAGATCCTTTAATAAAGTACAATATAAATATGAACACATACTGGAAAATGAAATAATATATATTATATAAAGATATGTTATACAGGGATACAACATATAGTAGGGAAATGGTCAAAGCATTTCTACTAAAATCAGAAATAAGACAAGAATGCACACTTTAATCAACAGTGCTTGAAAGTCTTATCAAAACTAATAGTATAGAAGAAAGAAATAAAAGAGATACAAATAGAAAGGAGATCTCCCTATTTGCAGATGATATGAGTTTATATATACGAGAACTTAAAGACTCCACCAGAAAACTCTTAGATCTGATGAACACTCTCTGCAAAGTGACAAACACAATTAACATACAAATATCAGTAGCCTTCCTATATACTGTGGTGGCTTGAATAAGAATGGCCCCCATAGGGGCCCTGGTCATTAGGGATTGGCACTATTAGGAGGCATGTCCTTGTTATGGTAGGTTTGCGATTGTTGGAATAGGTGTGTGTAGGGGCTTCAGGTTTCAAAAGCCCAAGCCAGGCCCAGGGTCTTTCTCTTTCTGTTGCCTATCGATCCAAGTGTAGACCCCTCAGCTACCTCTATAGCACCATATTTGTCTGTGTGTTGCCATGCTTCCTGCCATGACTCTAATGGACTAAACTTATGAATTATAAGCTAACCCAATTAAATGTTTTCTTTTATGAGTTGCCATGGTCATGCAATAGACTTCACACCAATAGAATATTGACTAAGACATATCAATAAGGAATATACTGATATAGAAATTAGGAAAAAAATTCCCCTGCACATATGTAGCAGATGTGCAGCTTGGTCTTTGGCAGGTCCCCCAAAAACTAGAGTGGGAGTTGTCCCTAAATCTGTTGCCTGTCTGTGGATCCCATTCCCCTAACAGGGCTGCCTTGTCTGGTCTCAGTGGGAGAGAATGTGCCTAGTTCTTCAGTGACTTGATGTGCCAGCGTTGGTTGATACCCAGGGTGGAGCACTTCCCCATTCTCAGAGGAGAAGGGAAATTGGAGAGCAGGAGGGGCTGTGTGAGGTGGGGAGACTGGGAGGAGATGGGGGTTGTGTTTGGGATGTAAAGTGAATAAATAAATGGAAAAAATCCACAGTTGCCTCAAAAATCACCTTGGCATAAAACTTATCATGAAAGTGAAAGACTTCTACAGTGAAAAATTTAAAACACTGAAGAAAGAAATGGATAAAGACAGTAGAAGATAGAAAGACCTCATATTCTTATGAATTGGAAAAAATAATAATGTGAAAATGGATACCTTACCATAAACAATCTGCATATTCAATGTCATCCCATTAAAGTTTCAGTCTCATTCTTCAGAGAAACTTGGGGAGGTATTATGGAATTCTCATAATCTGGAGCAAAAAGTACAAAGTAGAATCCTATTTTTTTTACCATAACTGACGTTTAGTTAAACCACAGAGTCATAGTCAGGAAAACGGTATGACACTGGCATAAAACCAGCTCAATGGAGTAGAATAGAGGACCCAGACATAACCCGTTGTAGATACAGCCAACTGATATTTATTTTAGGAATATGAAAAATATACATAGAAGAAAAGACAGACTTTTCAAAAATAATGTCGAGAAACCAGAGTGTGGAAGAATGAAACTAGATCCCTTTCTCTTACCCTATAAAAAACTCAATTCCAGATGGATCAAAGACCTTAATGATACCAGAAACTCTGAGGGTGGTACAGGAAAAAGTAAGGCAAACAATGCAAGCTATAGGTATAGAAAGTCAGAGAGATGACTCAGTGAGTAAAAGTGCTAGCTGGGCAAGACTGAGTTGAATTCTATCCTTGTAGCCCATGGTGGAAGGAGAGATTGACTCCTGAAAGTTCTCTGAACTCCACACATATGCTGTGGTTCATATGTGTACTGTGGTGGTTTGAATATGCTTGGCCCATGGGAAGTGGCATCATTAGGAGGTGTGGCCTTGTTAGAGGAAGTACATCACTGTGGGGGTGGGCTTAGAAGCTCCGTCCAGTGTGGAGGAGTCAGTCTTCTGCTTGCCTTTGGAACAAGATATAGTAATCTCAGCTCTTCTAGTGCCATGCCTGCCTGCACTCTGCTATGCTTCTTGCCATGATGATAATGGACTGAACCTTTGAACTTGGAATCCAGCATCTACTAAATGTTGTTCTTGTTAAGAGTTGCCCTGATTGTGGTGTCTCTTCACAGCAATGGAAACCCTAGCTAAGACATATAATAGTGGATGATTTAAATATACAGGACTGGTAAGACAGTCAAACAGGCAAGGGCATTTGCTGTCAAGTCTGAGAAAACCTGAGATTGAGCCTTAAGTGGAAAGGAGAGATCTGACTCTCAAAAATTGTTCTGACCAAAGATACAGGTGGTGTGGAGAGATGGCTCAGTGGTTAAGAGCACTTATTCTTGTTGGGGACCCAGGTTCAATTCCCAGCACATACAGGGTAGCTCAGAACTGTCCATAACTTCAGTTTCAAAGAATTCAATACTCTCTTCTGACCTCCCTGAGCACTAGGCACTCCTGTGGTGCAAGCAAAACACTCACACAAATAAAATAAAATACAAAATATAAACTAAATCTTAAAAATATATAAGAATAGTCAAGGACTCCAGTTGTCTAGGAAATAATGCCAACAAGTCATGAATAGGCTTTCATGAAATCAGAAAGCATTCACACCTCAAATGAAACAGTTAATCAAGTGAGACAGCCAAGAGAACAGGAGAAAACCTCTGCTCATTACACATCCGAAGGAGGAATAATATTTAGAATACGTATAGAATCTATAAAGTACATGACAAGAAATCAAATAATCCAATCAATAAATGGGGCAATGAATGATAATTTTCAAAAGATAAAGTGCAAATGGCTAATAAACATATTAATATTACTAATAAACATAGCAAGTTCAACCTCATGCATCATCAGGAAAATTAAAATTACATTGAGAGCTGGGCATGATGGCACACAGCTTTAATCCCAGAACTTGCAAAGGAGGTAGAGGCAGAGAGGCAGAGAGGCAGAGAGGCAGAGAGGCAGAGAGGCAGGGGCAGGGGCAGGGGCAGGGGGCAGTCTGTGAGTTTGAGGCTAGCTTGGTCTACATACAGAGTTCTAGGCTACCCAGGCTTACATAATAAGACTCTGTTTCAAAAGAAAACAAACAAACAAACAAAACAAACAAAAAAGTAGGCTGAAATTCTATCTTATCCCATTCAGAATGACAGTCATCAAGACAACAATAAATGACTGTAAGGATGCAGACAAAGGAACCACTGTGTGCATGTAAACCGGTACATTGCTATAGACAACACTATGGAAATTCTGAACAAAACTAAATGTAGGGGCCGAAGAGATGGCTCAGCACTTAAGAGTACTTGCTGCTTTTGCAGAAGACTGGGATTTGATTCTTAACACCTGAATGGCAGTTCCCAATCATCTGTAGCTCCACTTATAGACAATCTGATACCCTCTTCTGACCTCTATGGGCTCCTACATGAATGCACACAAAATTGACACACACACACTCAGACAGACAGACCCACACACATGCACTCTTACATGTGTGCATGCATGAGCATACACACACACACACACATTTAAAAAGCATTTTTACAAAGAAAATTATTTAAAATCATTCTAAAAGTAGAAGTATCATCTGACCCACCTAGACCACTCCTGGGTGTTTACCCCAAGACCTCCAAATTAATACATTCTAGAGATACTTACTTGCACATCAATGCTTCTCTTAGCAGTACTTATGATACCTAAATCATGGAGCTAACATAGGTGTCTGTCCATAGGGAAATTGATAAGGAAAATGTGAGATTATATATTTGAGATGTTCAACCATGAAGAATATAGTTACATCATTTGCAGAAAGGTGGAAGCAACTGGAGTCATTCTTGTTAAACAAATTGTGTGGGAAAGACAAATATGGAATATTCTGTCACGTGTGCAACTTGGATTTCATACACATAGACAAAGTTACATATGTGCACAAAACTACATATATGCACAAAACATGAAAGCAGAAGAGAGGCTTGGGGAGACAAAGGGAGTTCCCTTTAGATCAGCCAGAGTGATGTGGGGTGAAAAGTTGAGGGTAGTGAAGTAGACGGGGTGATATGCTCAAAATACATTGTATACTTTCACAGTAGTGACATCTTTAACCCAGCACCATTAAAAATTAATACTATAGCAGAAAAGTAGAAAGAAAAAGAAATAGATAAAAGGGAAGGAAGGAAGAAGGAAGGAAGGAAGGAAGGAAGGAAGGAAGGAAGGAAGGAAGGAAGAGAGGGAGGGAGGGAGGGAGGGAGGGAGGGAGGAAGGAAGGAAGGAAGGAAGGAAGGAAGGAAGGAAGGAAGGAAGGAAGGAAGGAAGGAAGATGTTTTATTTGTTCAAATTTGTTTCTTGGAACATGCCTAATGGTATCATTTTTCCTTGTGCGTGGTGTGCTAAAGCTATAGAAGGAAAACTTGCTGGCATTGAACCAAAATTTCTTTTTTTCTCTTAGCCATGCTACAGTATGCAGTTGTGGATGAATAAGGACTCTTTAATAGCTGCTGTGAGCACAAACAAAAGGTAAAGAAAAGAAGACTCAGTAGTCTTCCCTAGGCAGGTGTTGCCTGCTTTGTTTACAATGTGACACATTTCAAGGCATTTTACCTTTGTTTCTTCCATGATTGCTAGAGATGAATACAAAACTGCTTACAATATTCTTTATTTGACAATTGGAGACTTCAGAAGACTCATTGCTTACTTACTTTTCTTTATTGTGATAAACTACAATGATTATGCAATTTAGAGAAGAGAGAATTCATTATGGCTTATGGTTTGGGGTGGTTTCAATGAGAATGGCCCCCATAGGCTCATAGATTTAAATGCTTGGTCACCAGGGAGTATTACTATCTGAAAAGATTAGGAGGTGTAGGCTTGTTGGAGGAAATGTGTCACTGGGGGTGAGCTTTGAGGTTTCAAAAGCACAAGCCAAGCTCAGAGTCTTTCTGCCTTTGAATTAGGATGTAGCTCTCAGTCCTGCTCCAGTGCCTGCCTGCAAGCAGCCAAGCTTCCTGCTGTGATGATAATGGACTGAACCTCTGAAACTATAAGCAAGCCCCAATTAAATGCTTTCTTTTATTAGACTTGCTATGGTCATGGTGTCTGTTCACAGCAATAGAACACTGAATGAGACGCAGCCCCATAAGGATAATAGTCCAGCATGCAGGGAAGCAGCTGCTGGCAAACATGACAGCTGGAGTAGGAAGCTGAGAGCTCACAGGTAGAAAGCCAAGCATGAGAGAGAGAGAGAGAGAGAGAGAGAGAGAGAGAGAGAGAGAGAGAGAGAGAGAGAGAGAGAGAGAGAGAGAGAGAGAGAGCAAACTGGAAGTAGCAGAAGGATTTTAGCTTTGAAAGTCTGCCCCAAGGGACTACATACTTCACCCAGCAAGGCCACACCTCCAAAAATCTCCCCCAACAGCACCACCAAATAGAGTCCAAATGCAGGAACCCATAGGAGACCTCATTCAAACACCAGTGTGAAAGTCATCGCTGAGCTGATTTTGTTAGATTGTATCCAAGTTTCCCCCCACCCCTTACATGCTGTTATTTGTAATGTTTGAGAGTTTCTTTGAGATTCAAGTTCTGCTTACAAATGATTTAACTTGAAAGCCTGATTTTCTTTGCAAACTCAAATCTGTCAGCTAGGTACCCAGAACAGGAATCCTATTTCTATGGGGAGCCATGCTTATATTATCTTTTGGCATAATCAAATAGTAGCTTAAGTGCATAATTAACAGTTAAACTCATCATTGCTGCTGTTCTTAGCATTCAGTCAACTAAATGATTGTTAGTTGTTTCTCTTGTACCCAGTGATGTAACAGTTTAAAATGAGCAGAAACTTGATGTAGCTCAAAGTAAGTTACCCACAAAAATGTTTTTTATCTTTAGCATGAAAACTTTAAGAAAGTTTTAAAAATCACTTTCATTCCTTTTTAAAATGTATTTATTCTCTTTATATCCGGATTCCAGCCCCTCTCCTTGCTCTCCTCTCGGTCTCAACTTCACATACCCCTCCTCCTGTTACCCCCTCCCCTTCTCCTCAAAGAAGGGGAGGCCCCCCATGGGTACCAATCTGCCCTGGCACATCAAGTTGCAGGAGGACTAAGTGCATCCTCTCTCACTGAGGCCCAGCCAGGCAGCCCAGCTAGGGGAAGGGGATCCAATGGCAGTCAACAGAGTCAGTAGTCAGCCAACAGTCCACTTGTTAGGGGACCCACATGAAGACCATGCTGCACATCTGCTACTAATGTGTAGGGGGCCTAGGTCCAGCTGCTGCATGCTCTTTGATTGGTGGTTCAGTCTCTGTGAACCCCCATGGGCCTAGGTTAGTTGACTCAGTTGTGTCCTTGAGCCCTCTGGCTCTCTCAATCCTTCCCCCAACTCTTCTGCAAGACTCCAAGAGTCTTGTTTGGTCGTGGGTCTCTACTGGTGAAGCCTCTCAGGAGACAGTTATGCTAGGCTCCTGTCTGCAAGCCCAGCAGAGTATCATTAATAGTGTCAGAGATTGGCTCTCTTCCATGAGGTGGGACTCATGTTGGGCTAGTCATTGGTTGGCTATCCCCTCAATTTCTGCTTCCTCTTTCTTCCTGCACATCTTGAGGGCAGGAAAAATCTTGGGTTGAAGGTTTTGTGGGTGTGTTGGTATCCCCTTCCCTCCACTAGAAGTCCTGCATGGATACAGGAGGTGGCCACTTCAATCTCCATGTCTCCAGCTGCTAGAAGTCTCAGCTAGGGTCACCACTAATAGACTCCTGGGAGCCTCCCCAGTCCCAGGTCTCTAGCTAGTCCCAGATGCCCCCCCCCATAGATTTCTGTTCTCTCTTCCTGGCCTCTCCCCAACCTCTGCTCTCCCCATTCTAGATCCCCAGCCCCATTGCCCTTTCCATTCCCTCTCCCACCCATTTCCCTCCCCACATCGACCTCCAATATCTATTTTATTTCCCCTTCTGAGTGAGATTCAAGCATCCTTCCTTAGGCCCCCCCTGTTACTTCGCTTCTTTGGGTCTGTGTAGTATAGCATGGTAACCCTGCACTTTATGGCTAACATCCACTTATCAATGAGTACATAACATAAATGTCTTTCTGGGTCTGGGTTACGTCACTCAGGATGATATTTTCTAGTTCCATCCATTTGCCTGCAAATTTTATGATGTCTTTGCTTTTAATAGCTGAGCAGTATTCCATTGTATAAATGTACTTTATTTTCTTTATGTATTCTTCACTTGAGGGACATCTGGGTTCTTTCCAGTTTCTGGCCATTAAGAATAAAGCTACTATGAACATAGTTGAACAGGTATCCTTGTCCTTGTGGTAGGATGACGTATCCTTTGGGTATATGCCCAGAAGTGGTATAGCTGGGTCTTGAGGTAGATTGATTCTCTATTTTCTGAGAATATGCAAAATTCATTTCCAAAGTGGTTGTACAAGTTTGCACTCCCACCAGCAATGGAGGAGTGTTCCCCTTGACCCACATCCTTACCAGTATGTGCTGCCACTTGAGTTTTATCTTAGCCTTTCTGAAGGACATAGGTAGAATCTCAGAGTCATTCTGATTTACATTTCCCTGATGACTAAGGACATTTTGGCCATTACAGATTCCTCTGTTGAGAATTCTCTGTTTAGCTCTGTACCCCATTTTAAAAAATTGGGTTATTTGGTTTGTTGGTGTCTAATTTCTTGAGTTCGTTATATATTTTGGGTATTATTCCTCTGTCAGATGTGATCTTCAGTGATCACATGGTTGGTGATCTTTTCCCATATGCTAGGCTGCAGTTTTATCCTTGTGATGATACTTCATTTCTATATTTCATGGGAGACTCCTAGCTTATTCACCAAGATGTAAAATCCACAATATGGTTCTAATGTTATGGTGCACAATTGAATATTTGAGGCATACATGACCTTTCTCTAAGAAATCTGGAAGAGATGATTTTTTTTTTATTGTTGTTGTTCAAATTAAGATATATTTGAGCCTTTGCTTTGAGGATTCCCTTTGTGGATACATCCAGCATTAAACACACACACACACACACACACACACACACACACACACACACACACACACACACACCCCAAGCTATTATATATTAATTAGTGAGCAGATGACAGGAAAGGGGAGAAAAGCAGCAGTAACCGTAGCTCAGGCTTGATCCAGCAGCCTCAGAAGACACCCCCCCCCCTGTTTAGTATCTCTGTTCACAGTGATTGTGTCCTAATGAATTTTCAGTGTAGCAATTGACCCAAGTAGAAGAGAACACCTCAGGTATGAAGATAGGATGCAACAAATATGGAACATCAAAGATACACAAGTACAAATTCAAGATGAAAACTTGTGGTTAAAGCAGTCAAAGCTTCAGTGATGATCTAGAGATAACAATGTTGACACTCATCCTTGATACATCCTATATACATTGCTCTGCCAAGAATCAACAATTGTATGACAATAACTCCCAGTACAATTTATCTTTGGAGATAATCCAAAGCCTAGTTTCTATAATTATGTTGATATATTGTTTCAGTTGTGGGAAACAGTATAGAAAAAGAATGTTAATCTAAAAATATGCACGTTTACTTCCGTTTTGTTATTTGACTCATGTTCATTTTAGAACTTAATGATTCCACTGTGACATTTTTATACACTGAATGTCCACCCTTTCTTCCACCTCTCCTAACTGTTAAATCTCTGCCCTGCCGCTAATTGTCTCTCTTCTTGTTTCTGGTCATTTTTCAGCTTTTATTTTCCACATATGAGGTGAAACATGCGTACATGTCTTTCGACATCTGACTTACTTCACTTTACATGATGCTCTCTAGCCCTATACATTTTTCTACAAATGACAGGGCTTCACCTTTTCTTTATGGCTAAACAATGCTCCATTGTGAATATACACTACATTTTCTTTATCCACACACTGGATGATGAGTACCAAGGTTGATTTAATATCTTGGTCATTATATAAAAGTGTATATTTTTCTGACACAGAGTTCGCTATATATGAGCCTTTGCATCAAAATCTAAACCTATCAAATGAAAACCAACACACTGGATAGAAATTTTCACTTTATTTTCTACTATTCTACAAATACTAGATAGTATTCGTACAGAGAGGTTAAATTCAGGAGTATTGAAGATAAGATGCATGAGCTTAAAGATATATTAACATCTATGGGTATCTGATACAAAGAAATTATTTATTTTCATTTTTACATTATGGGTATGGATATCTTGCTTGCATGGATGCCTGTGCCACATGTTTGCAAAGTCTGAGGATACCATTCAGATCCCCTGGGTCTAGAATTACAGAGAGTTGTGAACTACCATATAGCTGCTGGGAATTGAACAGTTTCTCTGAAAGAACAGTCAGTGCTCAACCAACGAACCATCTCACTTCTCCCCAACAATATTTTATTTATTAATATTTTTCTTTACTTATTCACTTTACATCCCACTTACTGCCCCCCCACTTCAGGTCACCCCTTCCCATAATCCTTCACTCATCCCCTCTCCCCTTCTCCTCTGTGTGTATGGTGATGCCCATGGGTATCCCTCTCCACCCTGGGGCATCAAGTCTGTGAGGCTAGGTGCATTCTCTCCCATTGAGGTCAGACAAGGCAACCCAGCTAGATGAACATATCCCACATGCAGTCAACGGCTTTTGGGATTGCCCCCACTGCAGTTGTTTGGGGCCCACAAGAAGACCAAGCTGTACATCTGCTACATATGTGCATCTCCCCCAACAATATTTAAGGACAAGTATACGTTGCTTGCTCTCTGAAAAGCAAGTAAACGTATGTGAGAGGTAAAGGTGTTTGACTAAAGGCGTGTGCTATGCTACCATGGAAGAAGCTTTGTGACGCTGAAAGACAATTAGCAAAGGGAAAGTAGTGTTCACTGGCCTCTGACTAGATGAAGGTTAATTAGAGAGGAGCTCAATCAAAGCATTTGTGTGTTGCCTTCTGAATGACCACGAAGCAGGAGTGAGAAGATGAGCTCTTAGTGATGAATGAGTGATCTGGAAATGAGCTTCCTCGGAGTCTGCTTCATGTAGTCATTATTTCAAAGTGTCCTGGTTGATGCTAGTCCACAAGGGGCCAGTAGGAAGCAAAAGAGCTCATTAGGAGCCCCTCCAGGGGTTAAGCTCAAAGCCACATGAATTAAGCATTTGTGGGAGCAGGTGTTGGCCTGAGAATGAAGAGAGACCAACCAATTGGCTTGAGAAAAAGGAAAGATTCCTGGGAAACACAGTGGGAGAAGAAATGCCTAATTTTGGAGGAGATGAACCATCAAAGCTTAGCAGAGTGTCTTTTTGTCTTTTCATTCACGGTTTTGCCTTGTTTAAGAATTTCAAGTATTCACAAAGCAAGGAATAGTACTGCTCCCACTCCTACACTCAGGTTTGCCAAAATTTAATAGTGTGCCTAAGTTTCTTCAGACATTTTCCTTTTAAGGAAATAACATGTTACAGATGTAGCTAAAATCCCTGGCACTCCTAATTCTTTTCTTTCAAGTGTATGCAATTCAGTATCTTGAACTTGTTTTTCATTCTCTTGTAAATTTATATATTTTCACCTCATATTAATGTATCCATAAGTAATACTGTGTATTGTTCTCCAATTAAGTACAAATAGTATCATAAATTTGTTGGTCTTGATTTCTTTTCACTCAAGATTAGACGTTCATCACTCATCCACTTTCTTTCTTTCATTACTACCACAGAACAGATAATAAATGCTTTATTTGTCACTGCTCTGGATTCTTATTTTTCTGAGTGAGCATTCCTTTGCACTTCTCCCTATACACACGAGCAAGAATTTCGTTCAGAAATATGCTTTAGAGCATAATTGCAAGAAGGAACATTTGGAAGAGCATGGTTGTCATAAGAATGTGTCACTAATTTATCTAAAAGCCATTTACTGAATATCTGCTAGGCACTTGAAATATGATGGTTAATGAGATTTAGTCCTGATGTTAGTGCTTTTTCCTGCTAATGTGCATATGAATCACCTAGGGGTCTTGTTGAAATGTAGATTTTAGTTCATCACAGCAGAGTGGGACAGGAGATTCTGCATTGTTTCAGTCTCCCAAGTAATTTTAATGGTGCTGGTTTAGAGACCACACTTTGAATAGCAAGATATTTGACTGCATGAGAGTGTATAATGTCTCAGGAGTCTAGGTAGCACATGTAACAATAGCATTGTCTGAGGCTTGTGTGGCCTCTGAGTAAGTATGAATGTATGACATTTAGGTGATCAGAGCTGACAGCTGGATAAGGGAGACATGAAATTTGGTGACTAAGACTGAATGAATGTGTGTGACATTTCAATAAGTGTGGGTAGTATATAAGGGCGTGTGTGTGTGTGTGTGTGTGTGTGTGTGTGTGTGTGTGTGTGTGAGAGAGAGAGAGAGAGAGAGAGAGAGAGAGAGAGAGAGAGAGAGAGAGAGAGAGAGAGCTGAAGGAGTGTGGATGACAGCTGAAGGAGTGTGGATGACACCTTAGGATATATGAGGTCTGAGTGAGGTATGACAGTTGGCTAACTGCAGATTTTGTGAATAGTGTAAGTAGGTTATTGTAGTTAGTAGTGATGTAGATAGATCCAGTATATTATACATCTCTCCCTCTGACTCTTGTTTAGAAGCGTTTATTCTTTGTATAGCTGACAATCATCTCCAGTTTTTAGCATACCGATCTATTATGTAACTTCTTCTAATCTTTCGTTGATTCCATGTCTTGACTGGAGAAGATGACAACATTGTGGTTTTATTTTAGATTAGGCAGCAGGTAAAGCAAGCTCCAAGTAGATCGGTTCTTCATTCCTGGTCTAACCTTCCCCAGCTTCAGTGCTCCAATGGTGCATCATAGGAGCTTTTCTGGGCATCTAACGACCATATAGTTGCATTTTCCACTCTATCTCTAGGCTCTGCTCAAGGCAGATGAGCAGCAGCAGAAGCTAAAACATTAGTAGATAGTGTAGTAAGATAAGTTGGGGCCCTAGGTATGGTATTGCCCAGTGGAAGTAACAAGCCCGTGTCAGTTCTGCAGATTCATGGATGCCACCAAGAGAAAAAGTAGAGATTCCAATGAGTTTTGTAGGAATCCAGGAGGGAAGACTCATTACTTCCATCCTTAGCCTAGAATGTCAGGGTTGGAAAAGACATTGGAATTCATCTGAAATCAACTGTTCACTCCAAGAAACACTACTTCCCATTCTGTCAAAATGCTTATCATGGAAGAACCTATACCTTGGACAGTTCCATATTTGGAAAACGCATTCTAATTTAGTGGGATGACAACCAAACAATCAACCTAAAACGAAAACTTCTCTTTCTGTCCTTTCCTGGTGTCCTAATGCATCACCATTTGTGAGAGTCACTTCCATGGTTAAGAGACTAATCTCTAGGAGATACAGCATCATGAACTGAGCTTCTCAGATGATTTTTTTTATAGGAGGAAGGAGTAAGAGGGCATTAGGTCAACTTATGGATAGATGGCATCCATTGAAGTTAAATTTGATAGGTTTCCTTTGTCTGGTGAGTATCTTCTCAAGATCCATCATTCCAGAATGCAAAGCCCTAAGCTGACAAAAACGTAGTTTTCAGAATCCAAACTGTGATCAGAGAGCTCCTTCCCATAGGTCTTTGTAGTTGCTGTGTCCTCTCTGAGCCTTAACCCCTTCTTTCCTGTCCTTTATAATACTACCTGTTTTCTTCAAAAAACCCCCTCTGATATCACAGTCTGCCCCTGTTCAGAACTGTTTGGCAATGATCCATTGCTGGCAGTGTAAGCCTGGCATTCAGGTAAGAGTCAGCAAAGAGAAGATGGAGATCTTTGGACACAAAGAAACTGACATAGAGATGCTAAGCAAAAGTTCATCTTCATACCCCATCGTCTATCTTTAGTTTTCATCAAGTTTCTCATGATGGGTATATTCCTGTAATCTTAGATCTTGGGATACTGAGGCAGGAAAATCAGGAGTTCAAGGTCATCCACAGATACACAGGTAGTTTGAGGATAGTCTTAGCTACATGAGAATCTGTCCAAAAAAATACAGAAGTACACATTTGTTGAACCATCAAATATGTGAACACATACACCTGAGCTCTTCTATGTGTCTACTCAGTTCTGAGGAAGTCCATCCTGTGTGTAAGCAGAAGGAGCACAAACAGATTACCTTTGGGCCCCCCAGCATTTGCCCTTGCCAGTCATTCCAGACACACCTTTCCCTCCAGTTTTCTCTCCTCTACCTGGTGTGGAGTGTTGCCTCCCCTATCCCGTTGCGGTGAAAGGCAAGAACTGTGACAGGTGAGGGGAGGCTACTGTTCTGATTGGATCCACATTTCTTCCTGATGATTGCATGGTTCTCCTTCCTCACCTCCTTCTGTCCCTAGGTTGACTAACTGTCCTGATCTGCCTAGTACTGAAAGATTACCTAGGATATGGAATCTTTCAGGACTAAAACCAGGACAATGTCAGGAAAATCATATAGTCCATGACTTTAGTTGTTCAACTGTCTATTACTCTGTTGGTCACCTGACTTGATCAATGATCAATTCGTATCCCCTTCCTCGCAGTTTCTGTTGATTTATCTTCCTTTATATCTCCACTTTCTATGTTTTTAGTTTAGTTTTGTTTTGTTTTTCGAGACAGGGTTTCTCTGTATAGCCCTGGCTGTCCTGGAACTCACTCTGTAGACCAGGCTGGCCTCGAACTCAGAAATCCGCCTGCTTCTGCCTCTTGAGTGCTGGGATTAAAGGCATTTGCCACCATGCCCAGCAGTTTTTTAGTTTTTTTTTTTTACAACTAAAATGATCTTTTCATACAATATATTTTGATCATATTTTCCCTTCCTCAATTAATTGTACTTGTTAGCAATTGAACTTTATGTTCTCTCTTTCTCTAGAAGAATAAGAAACAACAATTAAAATTAAGATTAGGAACCCCCTCCAAACCAATTCCCCACAAAAATGAAAATCAAATGAACAGGAAAAAGACTAATACAGCCAAAATGCCAAAACAAAACAAAAACTCAGCAAAATGCTATCAGGTTCATTTTGTGTTGATGAGCTATTTTTAGCCATGGAAGATGGTCCATAACCAGTGATATACCACTGGATAAAACTGACATTTCCTTCCCCAGAAGATACCAATTACAAATACCTTCTTGGTTAGGGGTGACATTCTTTTTGTTGTTGTTGTTGTTATTGCTGTTGCTTCCAACACTCAGGACAGTAATCAATACTTACTTTGCATGGTATTCATATGGTTTGCTTCTAGAATGCTAGAAGTTATTTTATTTTATGCTTTAACTCAAAGGCCAGGAATTACTTCCTGTTAGGGTCACTTTCAATACACTTTCTCTTCCAGGCAGCTGATGGACAGTCTTCATCTGTTCTTTAGTTACATCTCGAGTAGTATCAAGTATGTTGTTTTGGAGATGCTCATTCTTAAAAATCATTAGATTCATTTTTTTCCTATACACCCATAGCCCTTGCCCTAGATCACATTTTATCACATTGGAACAGAGGCTGTTATAACACATCCAACTTGTCATGCTCCAAGATATTCCCAGCTTAGAGCTACGTTTTAGGTTTTCTCTCTTTCTTAGGACATTCTTACTCTAGATATGCCCATGGTTGGGCTCTTGATTATAGTTTATCTCAGTTGAAAGCCTCAGTGAGGTTTTCCTAGATCTATCTATCCAAGGAAGCTATTCAAGCTACTCTTTATTTACCCTATGTTATTTTTTCGAATTTTCAATGGAAAAATAACCCTTTTTTCATACAATATATTCTGATCACAGGTTTCTCTCCCTCATTTCCTCCCAGGTCCTCTCCACTTCCCCACTTATTCAGCTCCACGCTTTCTTTCTCTCTGTATTTAGAAAACAAATAGGTAACCAAAACAAAAACAAAAACAAACAAACAAAAAACCAAACCTATAGATTCAATGCAATTCCCGTCAAAATTCCAACACAATTCTTTACAGATCTTGAAAGAAAAATTCTCAACTTCATATAGAAAAACAAAACAAAACAAAACAAAACACTCAGGATAGCTAAACCAATCCTGAACAATAAAAGAACTTCTGGAGGAATCACCATCCCTGACTTCAAGCTGTTACTACAGAGCAATAGTGATAAAACTGCATGGTATTGGTACAGAAACAGGCAGGCTGATCAATGGAAAAGAATCAAAGACACATAAATAAACCCACACACCTATGGACACTTGATTTTTTAAAATATTTTTTATTACATCTTTTCCTCAATTACATTTCCAATGCTATCCCAAAAGTCCCCTATACCCTCCCCCTCACTGCCCTACCCACCCATTCCCATTTTTTTGGCCCTGGCATTCCCCTGTACTGGGGCATATAAAGTTGGCATGTCCAATGGGCCTGTCTTTCCAGTGATGGCCAACTAGGCCATCTTTTGATACATAAGCAGCTAGAGTCAAGAGCTCCGGGGTACTGATTAGTTCATAATGTTGTTCCACCCATAGGGTTGCGGATCCCTTCAGCTCCTTCGGTACTTTCTCCAGCTCCTCCATTGGGGGCCCTGTGATCTATCCACTAGCTGACTGTGAACATCCACTTCTGTGTTTGTCAGGCCCCGGCATAGTCTCACAAGAGACAGCTATATCTGGGTCCTTTCAGCAAAATCTTGCTAGTGTATGCAATGGTGTCAGCGTTTGGAAGCTGATTATGGGGTGGATCCCTGGATATGGCAGTCTCTAGATGGTCCATCCTTTCGTCACAGCTCCAAACTTTGTCTCTGTAACTCCATCCATGGGTGTTCTGTTCCCAATTCTAAGGAAGGCATAGTGTCCACACTTCAGTCTTCATTCTTCTTGAGTTTCATGTGTTTAGCAAATTGTATCTTATATCTTGGGTATCCTAAGTTTTGGGCTAATATCCACTTATCAGTGAGTACATATTGTGTGAGTTCCTTTGTGATTGTGTTACCTCATTCAGGATGATGCCCTCCAGGTCCATCATTTGGCTAGGAATTTCATAAATTCATTCTTTTTAATAGCTGAGTAGTACTCCATTGTGTAAATGTACCACATTTTCTGTATCCATTCCTCTGTTGAGGGACATCTGGGTTCTTTCCAGCTTCTGGCTATTATAAATAAGGCTGCTATGAACATACGGACACTTGATTTTTGGCATAGAAGCCAAAACGATATAATGGGAAAGAGACAGCATCTTCAACAAGGTCTAATTGGATGTCTGCATGTAGAAGAATGCAAATAGATCCATATCTATCACCCTGCACAGAACTAAAGTCCATGTGGACCAAAGACCTCAACATAAAACCAAAGACACTAAATATAGTAGAGAAAGTGGGGAATGGCTTTGAACACATTGATACAGGAGACAACTTCCTGAACAGAACACCAATGGCTCAGACACTAAGGGTAACAATTAATAAATGGGACCTCATGAATCTGAAAAGCTTCTGTAAGTCAAAGGACACTGCCAATAATACAAATGACATCCTACGATTGGGAAAAGATCTTCACTAACCCTACATCTGACAGAGGGCTAATATCCAAAATTTATAAAGAATTCAAGAAGTTAGATGCCAACAAATAACCCCATTAAAATTGGGGTACAGAACTAAACATATTGGCCATATGCCAATAAATAATGGAGGTCTTTCCATAAAAACCCACTATTTAGTGGAGTTGCATTATTAAATCCAAAGATATTATAATTAAACACACCCTCATTGGTGGGAATGTAGGCCAGTCCCAGGGATTCCCCCTCTCCTTTAGGAATAACTTTGTGACCTCCACATAAGACCAGAGACACTGAAATTAATAGAGGAGAAAGTGGGGAAAAGCCTCGAAGATATGGGCACAGGGGAAAAATTCCTAAACAGAACAGCAATGGCTTTTGCTGTAAGATCAAGAATTGAAAAATGGGACTTCATAAAATTGCAAAGCTTCTACAAGGCAAAAGACACCATCAATAAGACAAAAAGGCCACCAATAGATTGGGAAAGGATTTTTACCAATCCTAAATCTGATAGGGGACTAATATCCAATATACACAAAGAGCTCAAGAAGCTGGACTCCAGAAATTCAAATAACCCCATTAAATAATGGGGCTCAGAGCTAAACAAAGAATTCTCAACTGAGGAATATCGAATGGCTGAGAAGCACCTGAAAAAATGTTCAACATCCTTAATCATCAGGGAAATTCAAATCAAAACAACCCTGAGATTCCACCTCACACCAGTCAGAATGGCTAAGATCAAAAATTCAGGTGACAGCAGATGCTGGTGAGGATGTGGAGAAAGAGGAACACTCTTCCACTGCTGGTGGGATTGCAAGCTTGTACAACCACTCTGGAAGTCAGTCTGGAGGTTCCTCAGAAAATTGGACATAATACTCCTGGAAGATCCAGCAATACCTCTCCTGGGCATATATCCAGAAGGAGTTCCAACCGGTAAGAAGGACACATGCTCCACTATGTTCATAGCAGCCTTATTTATAATAGCCAGAAGCTGGAAAGAACTCAGATGTCCCTCAAAAGAAGAATGGATACAGAAAATGTGGTATATTTACACAATGGAGTACTACTCAGCAATTAAAAACAATGGATTTATGAAATTCTTGGACAAATGGAGGTACCTGGAGGATATCATCCTTAGTGAGGTAACCCAATCACAAAAGAAGTCATTAGATATGCACTCACTGATAAGTGGATATTAGCCCAGAAACATAGAACACCCAAGATAGAATTTGCAAAACACAAGAAAATCAAGAAGAGGGAAGACCAATGGGTGGATACATCATTCCTCCTTAGAATAGAGAACAAAATACCCATATAAGGAGTTACAGAGACAAAGTTTGGAGCTAAGACGAAAGGATGGACTATCCAGAGACTACCCCACCCGGGGATCCATTCCATAATCAGCCACCAAACCCAGACACTATTGCACAATGCCAGAAAGATTTTGCTGAAGGGACCCTGTTATAGCTGTCTCGTATGAGGCTATGCCAGTGCCTGGCAAATACATAAGTGGATGCTCACAGTCATCTATAAGATGGAACACAGGGCCCCCAAAGGAGAAGCTAGAGAAAGCACCCAAGGAGCTGAAGGGGTCTGTAACCCTATAGGAGGAACAACAATATTAACTAACCAGTACTCTCAGAGCTCATGTCTCTAGCTGCATATGTAGCAGAAGATGGCCTAGTCAGTCATCACTGGGAAGAGAGGCCCCTTGGTATTGCAAACTTTACATGCCCCAATACAGGGGAACGCCAGGGCCAAGAAGCAGGAGTCGGTGGGTAGGGGAGCAGGGTGGAGGGAGGGTATAGGGAACTTTCGGGATAGCATTTGAAATGTATATAAAGAAAATATCTAATAAAAGCTTCCTTTTATTTGGAAAAAAAAAGAAATCATAAGGTTTGCAATTTAATTTGATCATGCCATAAAAATTTTAAAATAACATTTAGCATAAAAATTTAAACTATAAAAACAGAACTAAACAGAATTCTCAAAATAGGAATCTCAAATGTCCAAGTAGCACTTAAAGAAATATTCACTGACCTCAGTCATTATAGAAATGCAAATCAAAACGACTCTGAGATTCCACCTTATCCATCAGAATGGCTAAGATCACAACTCAGGAGACAGCACATGCTGGTGAGGATGTGTAACAAGGGAAACACTCCTCCACTGCTGGTGGGAGTGCAAACTTTTACACCTACTTTGGAAATCAACTATGTGGATTCTCAGAAAAGTGGGGATAGTACTGACTCAACCTGGCTATACTACTCCTGGGCATATACCAAAGGTGCTCTAACATGCTGCAAGGACAGTTCATTAACTATGTTCATAGCAGCCTTATTTGTAATAGCCAGAAACTGGAAACAACCCAGATGTACCTCAACTAAAGAATGGATGAAGAAAATGTAATTCATTTACACAATGGAGTACTACTTAGACATTAAAAACAAGGACAGCATGATTTTCTCATGCAAATGGATGGAACTAGAAAATATCATCCTGAGTAAGGTATTCCAGACCCAAAAGGACATGAATGTTGTGTACTCACTGATAAGTGAACATTAGCATAAAAGCACAGGGTAACCATGCTATAATTAATAAAACAGAAGAAGCCAAATGACAAGGAGGGCCCAAAGGAGGATGGTTAAATCTTTCTCAGAATGGGAAACAAAATAGATATCCAAGGTGAATGGAAGGAGGGAACTGTGTGGGAGAGGGGATGGGGAGGGAAGCAGTGTTGGAAGGGGAGGAAGCAATCTCTAGGATGTGCCAGAGACCTAGATGGGTGGTGGCTCCAGGGAGTATATGGAGGTGACTCTAGCTGAGACTCCTAGCAGAAGGGGATATGAATCCAGCTACTTCCTCTAGGCAATCAGGACTCCAAGTGGAAGGATAACAGCAATCCACCTGCAAAATATTTCACCCAAAATGTGTTTTGCCTACAAGAATTGCAGGGGCAAATATAGAGCAGAGATAGAGGCTATGGCCAACCAATTACTGGCCCAACCAGAGACCCATTCCATGGGCAAGCACCAATCTCTGACACTATTAATGATACTCTGTTATGCTTGCAGACAGGAACCTAGCATAGGTGTCCTCTGATAGGATCCACATAGCAGCCAATGGAAAGAGATGCAGACTCCCACAACCAAACATTAGATGGAGCCCAGGGATTCTTATGGCAGAGTTTGAATAAGGACTGAGAGATCTGAAGAGGACAGGGACTCCACAGGAAGACCAACAAAGTCAATTAATCTGAACCCTTGGGATTTCCCAGAGCCTGGATCACCAACCAAAGAGCACATATGGGCTGGACCTAGGCCCCCTTGTACATATGGAGCACATGTGCAGCTTGGTCTTCATGTGGGTACCCCAACAATTGGATCAGGGGCTGTCCCTGAATCTGTTCCTGCCTGCCAGTGTATTCCATTCCTTTAAATGTCTTGTCTGTCCCCAGTGGGGTACCTAGTCCTTCAGAAGCTTGGGGTGTGTGTGTGTGTGTGCAATTAGTGTGGGGGCTAACAACAAAATGGGACTCCCTCTTCTCAAAGGAGAAGGGGAGGGTGGAATGGGGGGAGGATCTGCGAGAGGGGGTTCTGAGAAGTGTAGATCTGATATTGGGATGTAAAATGAATAAATAAATTTAATAAAAAACAGGCAAATTAAAAAATAAAACAAAATCAAAACAGAAATAGAGACACAGACGCACACACACACACCATACACGCATGTGTGTACACATCCACACACACCATACAAACACAAAATCAGAAACTGATATATTAACAAAAGATCAATAAGGTAAAAAAAAAGTGTCCAATCAAAACAACATGAGACAAAAAAGAAATCTACAAAAATCCCATTGCTTTTGTTTTGTGTCGACCATATACTGTTGGACAGGGGGCCTACCCTTAACTGTGATTTATAAACCCAGTGAGACTATTGGAAAAAACTTAAGTGTTTCCTTGCCAGCAGATATCAATTGGAGGTAGCTTCTTGGTAGAGATAAGAACCTGTGTCCACTTCCCCTTCTCAGCGCTGGAATTCTGTCTGGCTTGAGCCTGTGCAGGCCTTGTGCATGCTGTCACAGACTATGAGTTCATATGTGCGTCAATCCTGCTGTGTCTGGAAGACCATTTCCTTGGAGTCATCCATCCCCTCTGGCTCTTACAATCTTTTCACCTCCTCTTCTGCATAGCTCCCTGAACCCTGAGGGGAAGGGTTTGATGTAGACATCTGATTTAGTCTCTCATTCTCTACACATTGCCTAGTCATGGACCTCTGTATTAGTTCCTATCTCCTACAGGAGGAAGCTTCTCCAATGATGGTTGCATGAGACCATCTATGGGTAGAGCAGAATATCATTAGGAGTCATTTTTACTGCTACATTCCTTTAGCAGAACAAAGTATTTGGTTCTTCTCTGGACCTATGACTTACATAGTTGCAGATTCTTGGCTTCCCAGACATTTAATAGCTTTTTTTAAAATCACTTTTTGAGACAAGCTCTTACATAATCCAGGCTAATCTTAAGTCCTTATGTAGCCAAGGGTGGTGACCCTAATCATTCTACTCCCACCTCCAAAGTTCTGGGATTACTGACATGCTCCACCACACCTGGTTATGCAGGAATCATTCCTGGACTCAGGGTTTTATACATGCCAGATAATAATTACCAACTGAACTATACCTTCAGTCCTTGAAGACTTCTTCAGCTACAAAGAAACTCTTGTCTTTACAAGCTGAAAGGGATTGTCTAGTGGTTAAAGTTACAGCTCTTGCAGAGTACTCGAGTTCAGTTCCCAGCACACAACTTCCTCTGACGGGATCCAGGAGGATCCCACGAATCTGGTCTCTTCAGGAACCTCCATTCATATGCCCATACCTGCCCCCCAAATCTCTTCCCCACTCCCCCATACAAGGTTTGTCTCTATAGCCCTGGCTCTCCTGGAACTCACTCTGTAGAGTAGTCTGGTCTCGAACTCAGAGATTTGTTTGCCTCTCCCTCCTAAATCCTGGGATTAAAGCATGTGCTGCCATGCCTGTCTGCGTTGTCTCTTTAAAACATTTGTTTTTAAAGAAATTACTGTCTTCCTAGCAGCTTTGTTTCTATGTCACCCATCGATGAGTCTATCTTCCTGAGCTATGATGTCTTCTTTTTTCTGCTAATAGACCCATGTGTGTGTTAGGAAGTGAATTCAAAGTTTAGATGCTATTAAAGTCTGCTCCAGATTTTTGATTCTCCTATAGTTCTCCTAGATGCTGAACACAACCTAAGGCCTGGACAAGAAGCTTATGCCCTCTCAAGGTCCACCCAGAAATAGGTTTATCACAATTATGACTGTAACCTCAGAATAATAGACTCTAACCTGATATGTCTCATTCACTTGGCCAGTGTCAAACACCTACTTCCAGGCACAGTGTAACTGATTATGGGCAATCCCTACTGTTGCACATCATGTGAATTCCATTTGACAATGGTAGAGGACCTGCTTGTACTCAAAACTGTACAGAACTTCATTTGCCTATCTGAGCAGTAAGGAATCAACCTAAGGCCTGAATGCCATGCCATAGATTTCCTCTGTTTTAATTTAATTTCAGTTCACAAATTTTAAAAATTAAAAGGTCTAAATTAATTAGTTAACTAATTAAAAATAAAAAAGAAAGAAAGACTTTAGGCTTTTAATATAACTGATGACTTTAGGTTTTGAAAAACTCTGAATGGGAGGAGAGATTAATGGGAGCGAAAATTGGAATGGGGGGCATCTCTGGGTTAGGCTAGAAAGCTAGGACAATGGAGAGTCCTAGGAATCTATGAGGGTGACCCTAGCTATGATATGGAGGATCATATCATACAAGGGCTATGGAGCTTGAACTGGCCATCTCCTATAACCTGGCAAGACTTCCAATGGGAGGATTGGGATACCAACCCAGATACAGAACCTTTGACCTACAATTTGTCCTGTCTCCAAGATTGAGCAGAAATGGAGGGAATGGCCAACCAATGACTGGTTCAGCTTGAGACCCATGCCATGAGAGGGACCTCACCTCACCTCTGACACTATTAATGATATTTTGCTCACGTGCAGACAAGAGCCTAGCATAACTATCATCTGAGAGGCTTCACCCAGCAACTGAAGGAAACTGATGCAGAGACCCACAAACAAACATTAGGTGGAGCTTCGAGAATCCTGAAGAAGAGAGGGAGGAAGGATTGTAGGAGCCAGAGTGGTCAAGGACATCACAAGAAAACCTACAGAGTAAACTAACCTGGGCCCATGGGGGCTCACAGAAACTGAACTGCCAACTAGAGAGCATGCATAGGACTGATCTAGGCCCTCTACACATATGTAACAGATGTACAGCTTGCTTCATTAGGAACTTCTAACAGCAGGATCTGGGGCTGTTTCTGTTGCCTGCCTTTGGGACCCTTTCCCCTTACTGGGATGCCTCATCCAGCCTCAATAAGAGATGTGTTTAGTCCTTCTGCAACTTGATAGGCCAAGTGGGTTGATATCCATGGGAGGCCACTTCTTCTCTAAAGAGAAAGGGAGGCAGGTGACTGGGAAGAGGAGGTAGAATGGAAGGACTGGGAAGAGAGGATGGAGGGGAATCTGTAGTTGGATTGTAAAGTAACTAAATTAATAGTTATCTAATTAAAATAGAAAAGAAAGGGAAAACCCATTTTAACAAAAATCAATATGGTAAGCTTTTAGGAACTGTTGGTGGGAAGAGTTGGTGATTTCTTCAGTCAATTTTAGCAGGAAATCTCTGAAAAATATTGTCACACTTTACATAAGATTATGAAACAAGTTATTCATACCAAAGAACAAGATTTGCATTCAGTGCACATGGGGTAGATGTAGAGAGGTTGATGGAGTTTATATTTCAAGGCTATAGGTCAGACTGCGGTGCTCTCTGGTTTCTGTGCATACTCCAATATTTATTTGCATCAATTTATGTGTTTCAGTGTTTGTATGTCCCAGTGTTTGTGTGTTGCAGGTGTCTCTATGTGTCTATTGACCACAAATGCTCGATTTTTTTTGTCTTTGTCAATGTGTCGCATTGTCTATATAGCCTAATGTCTGTTTCATAGAGTCTTTATGTCACTGTATGGTCTATCTTCCCAGAGCTGTGTATTTCGCAGTGTCTCTGTGTTTTGACTTCTCTATGGATTCAAGTACGTGTCTACATGTGTGTCTGTTTCAGTTTTAGTGCTCAGTATAACCCATTATAACCCATTGCCTATTTAGCCTAGTTTCTGTGAGTCCTAGCATACCTATGTTCAATAGCTTATTGATACATGTATGAATGTGGCAGCGTATTTATATCCCACAGTATGTGTGTGTTTTAATGGATACATATCCCCATACCTGTATTTCTTGGTGTATTTATATTAAGGTGTTTGTCTTCCTTAGATTCTGTATGTCTCACCAACTGAGTATACTATTGGCTAAGAACCACACTGTTGTTTCTTTTTTAATTAATTAATCAATTAATTACTTTTATTTATCTGCTTTACATTCTGTTTATTGCCCCTTCCTAGTCACCTCCTCCCATAGTCTTCCCCCATTCCTCTCCCCTTCTTCTCTGAGCAGGTGGGGGCCCCCAGGGTATTTCTCCCTGGCAAATCAAGTCTCTGTGAGGTTAGGCGTATCCTCTCCCACTGAGGCCCCAAAAGGCAGCCCAGCTAGAAGAACATATCCCATAGTCAGGCAACAGCTTTTGGAATAGCCAGATTCCAGTTGATCAGGACCCACATGAAGGCCAAGCTGCACAACTGCTACATCTGAGTGGGGAGGCCTAGGTCCAGCCTGCATTCTTTGGTTGGTGGTTCAGACTCAATGTAGGCACTTAGTGCTCATGAACTTTCCTCTTAGCACTGCTTTCATTGTGTCCCATAAGGTTGATGTATGCATTTATTTTCCTATACTTTTAGAAAGTCTTTAATTTCTTTTTAAATTTATGTCTTGACCTCTTTTTCATTTAGCAGTGAGTTGTTCAGTTTCCATGAATTTGTAAGCTTTTTCTTGTTGATATTTAGCTTTAATACATGGTTGTCAGATAGGATGAAGGGAGCTATTTCAACTTTCTTGTATTTGTTGAGACTAGCTTTGTGTGCAAGTATGTGGTCAGTTTTAGAGAAAGTTCCATGAGGTGCTGAGATGGTATATTTTTGTGTGTTTTGGTAAAATGCTCTATAAACATCTGTTAGTTCTATTTGGTCTATGATATCAGTTAGCACCAGAATTTCTCTATTTAGTTTTTGTTTTGGTGACCTGTTTTGGTGAGAGTTGGGTATTGAAGTGTGAGGGCCAATATGTGATTTAATCTGTAGTAGTGTTTCTTTTACAAACTCAGGGTATGCTTGTTTTGGGGACATAGATGTTAACAATTGCAAGGTTCTTCCGTTTAAGGCCTACTGCCTGAGATGGAACCTATGCCTGACACTGCTTGCATCGCCAAGAGCCAGAAACTACATAGCCCAATGACCTAGGGTAAAAACAAATACTACCAGACTTATAAAAACGTAGTGTTAAAATGACTCCTAATGATATTCTGCTATACTCATAGATTAGTGCTTTATTCAGCCATCAACAGAAAAGCTTCCTCTTGCATCAGATGGGAAGAGAAAAAGAGCCCCACAGCCAGACAGTGTGTACATGTATACACACACACACACACACACACACACACACACACACACACACACACACACAGAGAGAGAGAGAGAGAGAGAGAGAGAGAGAGACAGAGACAGAGACAGAGACAGAGAGACAGAGAGAGAGACAGAGACAGAGAGACAGAGAAAGAGAGAGACAGAGAGAGAGACAGAGACAGAGAGATAGACAGACAGAGACAGAGAAGACAATCTTGGAATATCCTGTTCTAAATGGGATGTCTCCATCAAATCTCTCTGCTCAGAGCTCAGGGAACCCCAGGGTAGAGAAGGTGGAAAGAGTGTAAGAGCCAGAGAGGGTGGAGGACTCCAGGAGAACAAGGTCATCTGAATAAACATGAACAAAGCTCACATGAACTCACAGAGACTGAAGCAGAAAGTACAGGGCCTGAATGGGTCTGTACCAGGTCCTCTGCTTATATATTATAGTTTCCAGTTTAATGTGTTTAATGAGACTCCTGAGTGTGTGAATGAATGGGTCTCTGATTCTTTTGCCTTATTTAGGGTTATTTCCCTTCTGTTGGGCTGCCTGGCCTAATTTCAATGTGATGGTTTTGTCTTATTATAGTTTATTTTGTTATGTTTTGTTGTTATCTCATAGAAACATGTTCTTTTCTGATGGAAGGCAGAAATAGAGTGGATTCAGATGGAAGGAGATGTGGGGAGGAACTGGGAGGAGTAGAGGGAGGGGAAACTGTAATCAAGATTACATGAGATTTTCTCTTTCATCTCTTGTATTCTGCTGGTGAACTAGTGTAGTTCCTGTTTGAGTTCCTAAATTTTTCATTTTCAAAATTCTTTCAGTTTGAGTTTTTGTTATTGATTCTATTTCTAATTCCAGTTCTTGATCATCTACTATTTGTGTTGTCCTGGATTTTTAAAAATGAATGTATTCATTTCCTCTTTAAGGTTCTCTC
Organism: Mus caroli; assembly: GCF_978045245.1. Taxonomy (NCBI): domain Eukaryota; kingdom Metazoa; phylum Chordata; class Mammalia; order Rodentia; family Muridae; genus Mus; species Mus caroli. The sequence continues at coordinate 21,675,429 of NW_028227260.1, forward strand.
TCATGCATAAAGTCTGTTTTAAGGTCATTTTCTTGTGCTTTAGCCATGTTGGAATATTCAGGGCCTGCTGTGGTAGGGCTACCAGCGTCTAGTAGAGACACTTTGTCCTGGTTGTTATTCATTGTGTTTTTATTCTGGCATCTAGGCATTTGGGATTGGGAACACTGTATTCCTAGTTGCTGATATCCAGTCTTATCTTTGTTGGATAGGTGTTTTGTTCCTTGTTTTCTGTTTTCTCTGAGGTTCTTAGAAGAGTGTTGTAGGGAAAATTTCTGGGGTCTTGATGTATGTGGGCACTGGGGGTTCTGGGACAGATGTGTTTCTGGGTATTAGAACCTGACACTTAGTAACATGAATGGGCTGGGGGTGGGTATGGGAGGCTTCATAGGAAGGAAAGCAGGGTGTTCCACAGTATCTGTTTATTTGGTCCCTTGAGAATGAGGGCAGAGAGTGGGGAGAGGGCTCAGCAGAAGTCCTGCTACAGACCTGGGGATGAGACTGGGGGAGGTGAGGGATTAGACTTAGAGGAATGGAGAAAGAGGTGAAGATCTGCAATTAGACTGCTTGTTTCTCTTTTTTGGAGTGCTCTGTTGTTTCCCAGGGAGTGCCTGCTAGAATTGTAGGCTGGGACAAATAATGAATTTGAAGATGATCTGTGTGATCCTCTAGAGATGAGTACAGGCAGGTAAGGGAGGCTGCAGCAGGTTTTCTGCTACAAAGCTAGGGATGAGACTGGGGAATTGCACTTGGAGAAGCAGAGGAAGAGGTAAAAAATCTACAATCAGGTTACCTGTTTCCCTAGCCACAAAGTCTCTTAGTTTTTAACCTTCCTAACTGTGTCTGTAGCACAGTATTTGTAAAGACCAGTCCTATACAGTTCTATGTCTGTATGTGCATGCCTCGTCATTGACTCTACTCCCTAGAGCATATGGGCCAGTTTTCCTGTGCCCCAGTGCCAGTTTACCTTGCCAAATGTGTATCCCAGTATTTACTTTTCCCAATGTTTGTCAGTCTCTGTATCCCTGTATCTTGGTGGTATCTTATAATGTCCTGTCTATATATCTCAGTGTTTATTTCTTCTAGTGTTGGTACTTTGTTTTGTCTCTGAGATTAGTTTTCCAGTTTTTGTGCTCATTCTTTGTGTTCCAGTATCTTAGGTTCTGTGTGTTCCTTTGTCTATGTATACCAACATCTCTGTGTACCAGTTCTTGGTTACAATTGCCTCTGTGTATCTGACAGCTGCCATAGAGCTTGTGTGTGTGTTAAATATTTGTTCATGCCAGTGTGCCTGTGTTTTAGTAACTATGTGTGTTTTCCTTTGGCTGCATGAATCATAATATCTATATGACAAACACTTGAGTTATGTCTACATAATTCAGTTTCCCAAGATTTATGTATACCAATGTTTCTGTGTCCTGGCGTGTGTGGTTTCTATGGTATGCTATGATCCAGTAATTGTATGTCCTTGATTTTCAGTAAGTCTATGAGAGTATTTCCAACTCTGTAATACTTCTGTATGCCATAAATTCTACCAGTCTCTGTGTTTCAGTACCAACCTAGCCATATCTCTGGGTATTCCCATTTGACACTGTATTCCTTACTTCTGACCTTGTCTCCATGTGCCGTAGCTGTATATTTAAATGCCCATGTATTCTTACTCTCGAATGTACCTGAGATTCAGCATGCCCCAAGCTTCTTTCCTAGTGTCTGTGTCTTCCTGTCTCAGTGTACTCATGAAGCTCTGTGTCTCACTACTTGCTGTGTATCTAGTGAGTTGCTATGTTTTGAGTCCTCATGTGTCGGTGTGTCCCCTTTGATGTACATCACTTAGTTTTTGGGTATTCCTAATTATTGACCAGTGCTTCTTTACATGTCTGTCAATATTTGTATATTCATAGATCTTCATATGTATTAAAATCTTTGTGCATCCCTGAGTCTGTATACCTAGAATCTTTACATGGCCTTGAGTGTGTTTGCATGCTACTTAGTGGTTAGACAAGGTGACTCAGTACCCACCAGACTCTGTATTCCACTCTCAATTTGTTCTTATTTCTGTGTGACCCTAAGTCTTTGTGTATATTGGATACTCTGTGATCCAGCATGTGTGTCCCTGTATTCTTGTGTCATTGTCTCCCTGGGTTCCTTTGTTTCAGACAGTGTGTATGCTCACAGTTTGCATAGGCTGCCATCCATGTGCCTGATATGGAAGTGTCCCAGAGCCTGTACATCTCCAGAACTTCCTTTCTCGTGTCTAAACCTCTGTTCTGCTGTTTTTCCTCTCTTCCATCTGTTGCTCCCACATCTTTGCCAATGTATTTGTGTGATTATTTATAATATTGAAACTGTACTCTCATAGTTCCTGAGTCTTTTTCTTCGGTTCCACACAGCATTCCTGTTCTGTGAGTTTCCTTGAGTATTTCTCTGCATCTGTTTTGTTCTGCCTCATTGTCCTCAGCTTCATTAGTCCCGAGCCATTCTTTTAAGTCATTGAACCACTACCTTTATGTCTTTAGGTTGAAATCACTATTCTCATCCTTTCATTTGTAACCATTATTTCTTGCTGTCTGTGACATATAGATACTCTTGGGTATATCGTGATTCAGTGTCTTTGCATACCCCCTTTCTCATCATTATGCTTTTGCCCACTAGTGTACATTCTGTGCCTAGTTTTCTTTCTTTCTATCTCTACCTTTCTAGGCACATCTATTTTTGTTTATAAATCTACCCTAGGTCCATATGACTGAATTTGTAGGTTCACATTCCCATGTCTACTACTTCTGTCTCTGAATTTTATGCCACTCTCTTGCTGTCACTGCATCACTGGGCCCCACTGAAGCTCAAGTGGTACCCCATCTTTCCTTCTGTCTGTGCTGACCAGCCTGATTTCTATCTTTTTGTTGTTTTCATTGTTGGGGGGGTTTCCTTCTTTGTCTTTGGATCTTGGCGTATGTGGCTCTGTGACACTGACTCAGTCTTCTGCATGTGCTGATATCACTGAATCTCTGCCATGGCATCCATGAGTCTGCAATGTCTTCTTCTGCAGCTTGCATGTCTGTGGCTTTGCACCTCTGCACTATCATTTCATCTCCACCTGTGACTGACCATCAGAGTGCTAGTGTATTTCCATGATTCTACTTTTCTGCCCTTGGTATTTTAGGACTGTGATCCTGACCAGTGTCCTTCTGTTTGTCTGTGTGCCCTTGTGTCTCTGTGATCTTAGTCTCTCCCCTCCAGTCTGAATCTCTGTGTATATTATTTTGTATGTTTTGTGCCTCAGTTCTTTACATCTGCCATCACATGTTTGGTCCAAAGTGATCTTTCTCTTTGTATGTTTGTGAAGGGACAGTAACTCAAAGACATGGGAACATAGAACCCCAGCAAGAAAGCATGTTTTGGTCTCTGATAAAGTCACTCTGACACCTGTCCTTTTCATGTCTTTGTGTCCATATGTCTATGTTTCCCTTTTTGTTGTTGCCATTGTTGTTTGAGACAGGGCCTTGCCTTAGAGCTCATGTTAGCCTCAAACTCACTACATAGCTCAGACTCACCTTGAAATTGCAGCTGCCTTCCTGCCTCAGTCTTCCAGATGATGAGTTCAAAGCCATGTGGCCTCACACACAGGTGTCCATGTCTCCTCTGTCACTGTATTTCCCATTCTTGTGTCTTTTGTGCATCTTTTTCTGCATGTGAGGTTTGTCTTTGGTTGCATGTGTGTATGTCACCTACTGTTATTTCATAGTTATTCTTGTTCATTCATTTATTCTACAAATATTGATTAAGCATATACCATGGGCCATGAACTTTGGCTATGCAGAGGAATCAGAACAGATTCTTGCTCTCCAGGAGCTCACAGTTCAAGCTGGGATCCAGATGAGCAAACATGATTATCACACAGTATAAAAATGCTGTGAGCTTGGAGGGGACTTTAAGCAGGCACCAAATTCAACCTTATGGAGGGGCAAGGGAGTGCCCTCTAGGGGAAGTGATAAGTAAGACTTGAAAGATTAAGAGAGTTCACCTAGATAAACCAAAGGAGGCATGCCCCACACAGAAGGATGAATACACACAGAAGTCCAGTGATGGCTAAGATGGTAGATTATTAGGGAAATTCCAAGGCAGAATCAGTCACTCAGTGAGGTTTGGGTTTTAAAAATGACAGTGAATTACGAAAAGAGAAGATGAAGTTGGGAAGGGGGTGCTGAGTGGGGGTGGGGGATTCTGAGAGGAATAGAAGGAGATATAGGGGATTTGATATGATCAAAATACACTGGATACATGCGTGAAATTCTCAATATAAAAAGAAAGTCACTTCCAGGGATCATGAAAATTTGGAAGAAATAGAGACTATAAACAAGGCAAACAGAATACTAACACTTTTAGGGCCAAAGTTCTGCTCAGTTTTGTGTTTCTTTGTGCATCCTGATATATTTGTTCCCTAGCATATGTGTATACATCCATTATGTACACCCCCGCGGACCCAGGCCTGTGCCATGGTTGACTCCATGCCGTAGCCTCTGGATCTCTGGGTTCAGGAGCCATCACAGAACATAGGCAAGGTAGGGCTGACCCAGCAGCCTTTCCACATGAGAGCGCTTCACGAGCCAGCATGAAGTCCAGCGGGGAAGCACCCTTGGTGATTCTTTCAGCAGCCTCTTGCCTAGTACCACTGGCACGTCCAGGCCATGGTGCTTCTGTAAATAAGATCCAGCAGGTCCTGTTACCAGCCGGATGTCTGTGTATTGAAACTGTCCTGAGGGAGAGAAGATGTAGCACCAATTAGAGCTCTAGGGAGACCTGTGAGCAGGAAATCTAGAAGGAAAGTGGCAGGGTTAGAGTGTCAGGCCTACAGGAGGGGAGAGGCTAGACATTGGGGAAAGCATGAACAAGCCAGATGATACAGGAGTGTGGTGTGGAGTGGAGAGTCAAGATAGCAGAGATAAAGAGAACAACTGGGCTTGGAGAAAAGAGGAAGATACAGGGGAAGAAATGGTTCAAGGAGCCATAGAGAGGTGATGATATCTATCTAACCTACTATCACTACTGCTGGGGTCTTCTGACTTATAGTCTAGGCACTTACAGTCCATGTTCACAGGAGCCTAACAATTCAGATGGTGCTTTAAAACACTAAGAGCTTGCTGTGTCTTTCCTCTGTTTAGAACCTTTCACAACTCCTCTGGTGCCTTTGAGAGAAGGTCAAATTCCTCACCTTGACATTCAGTTTGATCACGCCAGCTCTAGCTCCTGCTATCGCCAATTCCGTTTCTGTACACTCTTGCTTAGCCTGCCAGATGCAATGCCCTCCCTCTTCTCAGAGGTCTTTCTTGTTGATGTTTTTAAATTTTTTTATTAAATTTATTTGTTCACTTTACATCCCAATATCAGCCCCCTCTCTCCTTCCAATCCCCCCTCATGCAGATCCTCCCCCATTCCTCCCTCCCATTCTCTCTTGAGAAGGGGGAGCTCCCCTCTAAGTATCAGGACCACTACTCTCCCCGCCCCCTACCCCACCCCCCCTACATCAAGTCACTGCAGGACTAGGCACATCCTTTCCCACGGAGGCTGGGAAAATATTCGCACCCTGGGCACTTAGCTTTCTGTGCAGTTCTCTGCCTTGCTGTCACCCCTCCCTGCCTGGCTCTGTCTTTTTCCCTGTCAAGTTGGGATTACCGAATGTGAGGAGCCCACTAGACCTTCATCCTAAAGAAGGTTTCTGGGCTGGAGAGAAGGCTCAGAGGTTATGATCACTTGCTCTCCTTGCTGAGGTCTGGAGTTTGCTTGGCAGTACCCATATGAGCTTATGAAGTTCTTAAACTCTAGTTTCAAGAAACCTGAGGTCCTCTTTTGGCCTCCAGGGTTACCCAGAATACATGTGGTGCATAAACATACATGTAGACAAAACCTTCATAAGTACACAAAAATAAAAAAGAAAGGAAAAAGAAAAGAGGTTTCTGTTAGGACTGGTACCCCCCTCATTCCTTTCTGCCTCAGAAGCACTTACCCATCAGGCCACGGGCTGAGGGGCTGAGGCCTGAGCCATTGGCCACATAGAACCCCAAATGGGGTAGCTGTAGTGTGCTGGGGTGTCTGTACTGGTGACGAAGGATGAAGAAGTTGAGATGGGGCCCAAGGCGGAGGGTGAGAAGGGCTGCAGAAGCCACACGGAGCTCAAGCTGGGGCTTCTTCACCAGGGCAGGTTGGTTCCAGGATAAGCTCAAGGTGCTCTCACCTTGCACAGATATAGAACTTCGACTTATTGTAATGTTGTAGGCCCGGGGTTTATCTGAAGTGATTGTGATGATATGAAAGTATGTCCGGGTCTGGTCCTTATGACTTGGTCTTGATGGTGCTCCAAGCAACTGCCCACTTACATGCAGCCCTGTAAGGGGGAAATGCAGGCCTAGAGCACAAGATTTCACTACAGTGCGTCCATGATAACCTAAAGCACAGGCAGGCGTGAGGTCTCAGGTCCAGATGACATCATTCAGACTTGTGGTTAGAATGTTAGCTCTTATGTGGAAATGCTTTTATCATGGTTCACCCTGAGTTTTGTGTAAGGGGGCATGTAGTATGTGTGCACGTGCTTACCCTAATGTGGTTATTTGCATGTATATGTGAATGTTTGCCACTGCTGTACAAATCTGTGTATTTGGATATATTCTGATGAGTATCTCTCAGAATATCAGTGCATTTACATGTTTGGAGAAGATGGCATATTTCAATGTGCATTTTTGATTGTATGATTATGTATGTCTGGTTGTTTGTGGGATATGCCAACATGTATAAAATGTCAGTATGCAAGCATCTAGATACCTGTCAGTTGTGTGTCAGGTGACTATTTCTGTGCACTAGTGTATTTCATGTGTCTGATGGGGCAGAGAATATGAGCTGTCTTTCTGTATTTGATTCCTGGGGACTGGGATGAATCTGGAAGCATCAGAGCTTCTATGTCTGAATTGTTGATGTGTGTAGGTTACTGTGTGGCACACATTTGCATATTTATGAGTATAGAGAATGTCAACATAATTTACCACATGTCCTGGTATGTATCTCTGACTAGCTTGGTGGTTTTATGAGTATGCTTGTTTTCACTTTTAAAATTAATCAATTAATTAACTAATTAATTTTTGAGACAACATCTTACTATGTAGCTCTGGATGTTCTGGTACTCACTATGTAGACCAAGCTGGCCTTTAACTCATAGAGAATCCTCCTGCTTCTGCCTCCTGAGTGCTTGGGCTAAAGGTGTGCATCACTATGCCTGGGTTTAGATTTATTTTGTTATTTATGTGTATCTATTTTTATCTTATTTATGTATGTTTTTACGGTATATATTATGTGCATCATGTGCATGCTTGGTGCCCATGGAGGTCAGAAGAGGGTATTAGATCTCCTGGAACTGGAGTTACAGATGTCTGTGAGTCATGTGTGTTTGTTTTCATATGCATTCTTATATATTACTATATATTACAAGGTACTATATGTAATTATATATTTTATATGTTATAAAGTATATAAATACATGAAGAATATACTGTAATATACTTATGTGATATATATTATATGTATATTATAATACAAACATATATTACTGTAAGTACCTCTCAGATATGTTATTATTTTATACACTCTACTATAAGATACATACAATAAAGTGCTAAATGTCTATCTAGGGTTGTTGACATGAGAACACTCAGCTGTGGTCTTGTGTTGAAAAGGAGTCCTTGGGGTTCTCACCTGCCTTAGGGTCATCTATGAGCTTCAAGAGGTCCCCTGGGCGACCATCCAATGTGAAGCAGATCTTCTCGTCTGAGTGAGGAATGTGAATCACAAAGTGGGGGTCTCCATCCACTGTAAGGCAGGAGATGAAACTCTGATGTTATGAGTCTTGAAGAAATGGGAGAAAGGAGAAAAGGGGGATGAAAAAGGCCATGTCTACTTTCCAAGAGTGAGGATGAGGGAGGAGAAGAAGGAAAGGGAGAAGGGGGGGGAAGAGAGGGAGGTAAGGAGGGAGAGAGAGTACCCAGTCTTGGTCCCAGTGCACAAGCGGTAGGGGAGAATGGATTACCAGAGGATGAGAAGATGAAGATGCCTGGCCATGTGCCTGCAAAGGATTGAGGACATGAATTGGTAAAGAACTGATCTAACACATCTCCAACAACCCTGGAACCCTCCAGCTTCTAGGTCTTAGGTAGGAACCAAATTACTGAGCTCAGTATTTAAATCTTTTCTGAAATTTATTTTTCCATTTTTTTCTTTATGCTTTATCCTATCCCAGTGAACTGATTTGTTTGCTATTGTCTATTCTTTGAGCCAGGGTTTCAATATATAGCCCAGGTTAGACTTGAACTCCCAATCCTCCTTCCCTCAACCTCCAGAGTGTTGCGATCACACATGACCATCACACTTGACCCTGAACTGGTTGGTGGTTGCTCTGAGTGCCGGCTAATTGTTTGCTTCTTCCTGCTCTGTTTTGCTGAGTGATGCCTCTCACTACTTTGAGATTCTGCGGCATCAAGGAGAGTCTCAGGAAATGCAGTCACTTAAGCAGACCAGAATCCAGAATTTTGAGATGAATAAACACCTCTCCTTTATAAATTACCCATGTTGCAGCAGTCTGTAACAGCAGGAGAATGTGAAAGAAGGGGCATGGGTGCTGTATTTTTTTTAATTAAAAAAATCATATGTTTTGATCATGTTTCCCCCTTCCAATTCCTCCAAGAACCTTTTCATCTCCCTATGCACTTGACTTCACGTTCTCTCTCGCTTGCTCAAAAGTAAAGAAAGAAAAAACACAAAAACACAAGAAACAGAAAATTGCAAAAATGAAAATTAAAAAAAAAAAACAAACAAACGAGACCAATAAGATAAAAACCTGTCCAGACAAAGTGATATGAGACCAAAGGTCTACAAAGACACCATCGAATTCATCGTGTGTTGGCTAACATAAGCATCAGACCTGCCCTAATGCTTGGCTGATATACTCCCTGAGACTTCATTGAGTTGTTGTTTTAAACTGCTCCCACACTGTCGATGAGAGTTCCAGATGCCACTGAGTAGAAACAAGGGCTTAGAGGAGTCTTGGTCAGAAGAGCCCCCTTGTTCACCTTTTACCAGCTCCTTAGAACTTTCCTCAGAGTTCATGTCATGTTCAGCAAATCCCAGAGTTCTCTCAGAATTGCCATTCCAGTGTGGACTTCCTGCCAAACACAAAGAAATCAAATGAATCCTTCCCACGCCTGGGTCAAAGAGAAGACGGGTGATATCACTGTGCAGCCCAGGCTTGCCTCCAACTACTGACTCTAATGCTGCAGTCTCCCATGTGCCAGGATTCTATGTGACCTCCATGTCTGCTCCTTCTTTCATTCCAACTGGGACAGTTCCCAGTGGCTACCCAAACTGATCTGTTTATGTCTATCTTCATCACAGCCTTTTTCAAGTTCAGATTCAAATTTCTTTTTCACAGCACCTATACATTCATATCTGCTCATTCATTCATTCATCCAGGCACTGCTTAGGCATCGGGATATGATGGTGAGAAAGACAGATGGGGTTTCTCACCCGGAGAAATAGCATAGTCATGGTTATCAAAGGTGGTGGATGCTATCCAAAATAAAACTTGGACTGATCAAGGGTGTCATATATGACTGAAGTGTCCTGTGGAGGAGGGTGGGCAAGGATGCTGTTCTGAGAGCCAAGGCACAGGCTGAAGAGAAAGGAATATGGAGGGAACGAGGACTATAGGAAAGGGCAGGCTAGGTGAGCATCAAGGAGAAACAGTAGACAGAAGTACTTGAGTGTTGACTGGGGAGGACCCAGTGGGAGGAGTGAGGAAGAATCCAAGTCTAGAGATCAGAGGATGAATAGGAACATGGGAGAAGGTGAAGTCACCCATGGTGTGGGCATACAGAGCTCACCATGCAGAGTCTTTAGATAAGGTGGTAGTGTTTGTCTGATTTGTAATGGTGGCAGTTGAGATTGTGGGCACTCAGTAGATTTGAGAAATAGATTAGAAATACAAGCACCAGGATGCAGAGCTGGATTGGATCTTGGGGGAAGTGAGGGACAAGGTATGTCAAAGATATTGCCTAAAATCATGTCCCTGTGAATTATTGCTGCCTGTAACCCTTTTTAACTCTGTGCTATAAAGTAACCCAAGAGAGTCCCCTTCTTTCAAGATAGCAGTCTAGTGGGGTGACAGAAACCCATTTCTTTGGGGAACCAGAATATCTGGGTTTTAGTCTCTGACTAGCTGTGCGACATTAAACAAGTTGTTTCACTTCTCTGTGCTTCTGTTTCCCTGTGTATAAAATGCATATAACAATAGTTTCTCATGGGACATTAAACGCTGGATTAGATATATGAAATGAAGAGAAGTACCTGTACATAGGGAAAGCTGGAAAATAGTACTTAATAGCCTTTGGAAAATGTACTGGGAATTACCATTATTTTCCATAAAATTTATTAAGTGGAGCTGTTCACAGAGCACAGAACAAGAAGAAGACCTGACTTACTAGTGATGCTCCAATTTATACTAGCACATTCCTTCTGTGCTTGGGAGTCAGCAACTATTCTCTTTTTCAATGAGACAAATGTCAACTCTAGTTGGGCCACTTTGCTTTTGTTTAGCCTTTCCAGTAATATTTGCCAAGACCTCTAATTCTGGGCCTAGGTACAGAGGTCTGAAATGTTAACTAGTCCAAAGTCCCAAAGCAACCAAGGAAGCTTCTGGAGCATTGCTAGAAGCCTTATATCTTTCATCTACTCTCAGCTCCTGCTATCTCCATGTGCACCTCCCCCACTCTGGCCTGGCCTCTTGCCAGCAACACTCACCATCTTTGTCAGGAGTGAGGAAGGTATAGAAGACTGGTGGGTTCAAGGACTCCACGAATTTGGACTCTTCCACTGACTCTGACAGCAGGTGGAGTTTCTCTGGGAGAAGGTGAAGACTGATGGCTTCTGGGAGAGTGCTGGAAGGCAGCAAGATTGGGAGGTGTAGGGGAGCCACTTATGGCATAGGAGTAAAGCTGTTGGGTTGGGCCATTATTGGAATCCCTGGCAGAGATGGTCCCAGAACTTGCCTGGTGCTCTTGGGTTCTAGCAGCAGGTCTTGCTGATGCCAGCGTCTTGCAGTGGGCAGCAGAGAGGTCAGAGTAGGGGTAAAGGGAGAAGGGAGAGGCTCCCCAGGAATAGAGGTAGCCACAGTGCTGCTGGGACTTGTGGAACTTGAGAGTGTATTTGAGAATGTGCTGAGGCTCTGAGGAACTAGTGGCCTGGGTCTAGCAGGCAGTGGGATTTGGGTGCTATAGGGAGTTGATGTTCTGGACTTGGAAAGTAGGCTAGGAGAAGTTTGGTGAGATGAGACACTAGGTTCATGAGATGAAGGGATTTTAGGAGACTTGGGTAAGACATTCCCTGGTTTAGAGTGTGGTAAATTTGGGGAAGTCTTGGGAGCAAGATCTTTGGAGCTGAGGTGTAATGGGTGTTTGGGTATCTGAAATGTGGAGATAGATTTGAGCTGTGGCACACTTTGGGATGACTGTGATATAGGTTCCTGTGATACAGGTTGAGAGTATGATGGGGTATCTGGTGTAGGGTGGGCATCTGATGAAGCAGGGAGTTTGAAAGGAGTAAATGAAATAAAATGTTTCATGGTGCCACCTTTGGGCTGGGAAGGGCTCACAGGATTCAATGGCAGGATATATGTCCCAGAATTAACCAGTGATGTGATGCCAGGATTCTGGTGTGTTGAAGTACTGGGCTTCCGAGGAAAAGAATTTGAAGGCACATGGGCAAGAGGTTTCATCTTCAAAGTTGGCAGTGCCAAGGTGCTGGAATCTTGGCCTGGAATTTGGGGTTTTGGTTGTACTGAAGTTGTTAGGCTATTAGACCACCAACCCAGTGCCCCTAGCTCCTTGGAACTGGTCACCTTCATTGTAGGAGCAATAATAGTTGAGGTTGGTTTTGTGGGTCTTGATTTGGAAAAGACCTTGAACACTGAGGCTGGCTGAGCTGTGCCTGTTCCTAGTCCAAGCCTGTTGCTGGATGAGGGTGTGACTGTGCTTGTCTTGGCTGTAGTGGATGGCTGGGTCATGGCTTCCTCATTGGTCTTCTCGAGGTGCACCACAACCAGTGAAGTCAGAGCTGTGACAAAGTTGTATTCAAGGGATAGGTTGAGGGCTTTGGCAGCCAACAGACGGCGAGTTGTGGTGTCCCTGGCTTGGAAGCGTGCCTTCAGCAGCTCACCAATAGTGACATAGGCCCACAGGCGGCGGATAAAGTGGGTCACATTGAGGGCAGGTTTCCCGGGGCAACCAAAGGCTTTCTGGCTACTGTTGCTGGCTTTTTCACTATGGTGGGCCACAAGGAGATGACCATTTGGACCACGGGCTGCCAAGTGGATGCCCAGTTCCTGCTCACCTGGCTGCACGTTGCCAGCCACCACCAGCTCTGAGCCATGAAAATAGTTAGGGAAATGGGCCCTAGAGGAAGCCCCAACCCAGCCACCCAGGTAGTCTAAGTGCACGTCTGCCAGGAGAGGCCTGGAAATCTCTGCATAGAGACCCTCTAGTTGCAGGGCTGCATCAGCATCCTCATATATGCGTCTTGCTTCTCCCTGGTTCTCCAGGGACAAACGACGCAGCAGTGAGAAGTCAGCATCATCTCCAAAGGCCAAGCTGAAAAGAGATACCCTGTGGGCCAGTGCCTGACGGATGTTTGAAAGAATCACACTGGGAGTTGTCTCACCGGCTGTGGGCTCCCCATCTGTCAGGAACATGATAAGAGGAATCTGCCCCACACCACGGCCCTTTCCAGGCTCCTGGTTGCTATGGTTCAGCACTGAAGCAGCTGCCAGCAGAGCTGCATTGATGTCCGTCCCTAATCGGGGAGTAGACTGTGAGACCACATTCTCAGGCCATTTCTTACCCCCACTAGAGACACACTCCCAGGCTCATCCTTCCCACGTTATCTTTTCTCACGCTGTAATGTTCCCACTGCTTATCCATCCTAACTCCTTCACTCTCGCCCTGGTTCACGTGACCTGATAGTGGGGCCCATATGTCCTTGTTTTTTATCACTCCCTGTTTCAGACTATTCTTTCCCAGGGTGTGGGGAGCGGGTGGGGGGTGGTGGTGGAAGAGAGGCGGGATTGTTTCATTCTCTAGTCAGATGACAGCCACCCAAAGACAGAACCAGAGCCTTTCTTGCTAAAGGGGAAAAGATGGCTTAGATGACAGAAGCAGTAGATCTGGGAGAGTTGGGTGATTATTTGAGACAGGATTGGACAAAAATCAGAACCAGGAGAAATGCTTGGAAATAAAATCTAACACTCACAGCCATCTGCTTCCATGCGACTCACGTAGTTTTTGGCACTATGGATATTCTGGACAGTGGCCTGGATTGAGCCTTCATTTTTCCAGATGTTAACTGTGTCAGAAAAGGTAATGATGTTGAAGGAGTCACTGGCTTGAAGATCACTGAGGATCGTATCCATGGCCTTTTTAGTCTGTGGGAAAAGGGTGAAGGAGATGAGACAAAAATGGAGCCGCATGAACTTGTAAGGCTCTTTCTACAAGAGGCTTAAGCTCTTTTAGCCCTTTTGACCTCACCTTTCTGTGAGTTGAGGGTGTCAGGGCTAAATGTTTGTTGGGTTTTATGGTAGGCCTAGAAGTCCACTGTTCAATAGAGAAAAAAATCATTTCTTACCTTGCAAAAGTCACATTTCAAATGTTCGATGACCACATGTGGTCAGTGGCTATTGTATTAGATAGTACAGAATTTGAGATTATCATCAAGAAATTTCCCATGGAGCCACTTATGGTGATGCATGCCTGTAAACAGCACTCAGGAGGCTGAAGCTGAAGGGCTGTGAGTTCTAAGACAGCCTGTGATACGTAGACTGTCCAAGAAAACAAACCAAATAAACAATCCACGGAGACAGCTTCACTCTTGAGGTTTCTGGTTCTGTTCTTCCCAGGGTTCCTTGGTCTGTATAGTCAGTGGTCTCTGACTGTGTGGTCCTGGGTTGAATGCTTTTAATCCCGTCAAGCTAGATAACCCTATGATTAGATGCCCGGCTTCTACCTGCTTAAATTCCACTTAGATCTCTTGCTGATTCTCACCCCCTCTGTTTCCCTCAGGGTTACTTTCTCAACAGCTCATGGATAATCCAGATTCCATTTTAACTTCATAACTTGGCTCTTGTGCCCTTGAGAAAGCACACCATTTCTCCTTTATTTATTCATATCTTCAATGTTCTTTCACGTGCCCATTCTCTAGAAAGCACTTTCTTGGGTTATCCGCATTCATTCATCATACCCAAACAGTCTTTACTCCAGACTCTTCATTAACACTCTGATATACAATATATTCACTCTCCAGCCACATAGCAAATACTCTGAGAACATGACTCAAAATGCTTCCTCTTCCTCTCTTTTCACCATGACAATATTTAACATAGAGCTAGGCATATATGAAGCTCCATAGCAAGTAGAGTCCAGTATTAGGTACATTTCAGCATACGGCATTTCAATGTTCCAGACATTGTTGAATATTTAAGCTGTATTAGCTCACACAGGTGTTACAGAAACATACTGGGAAAGGCACTAATATTATCCCTATTTCTAATGGCACAGTCTCACTAAGAAAGAGTCATGGCTCTGGCAATATAGCTCAGTTACTACAGACTTTAGCATCCATGAAGCCCTATATTCAATCTCCACCACCACATAAACTCGGCATCCTTATGCATATCTGGAATTTCAACAGTCAGAAGGTAGAGGCAAGAGGATCAAAAGTTCAAGGTCATCTTAAGGCTTATAGTGAGATTGAGGCCAACCTGAGTTACTTCTTTGAGAAAAAGAAAACTTCTTTGATAAAAAGAGCAGCAGGCATTAAAAAAAAAAAAGCACTTACATTTTACAGAATCTAAAGGGGAGATAGATATGGATATCATAGGCAGCAAGCAAAGTCCTTGTTACCTGTTGCAACTTAGTTCCAAACATAGAGCCGCTCACGTCAATAACAAACACCACATTCTTCTCTAGTGGCTGGAGGCCTCTGGGGGCAAAGTAATGAATAAAATAGCCACCATAGACCTGGATTAAAAGAAGGGGAGCCAAGAAGCATGGTGAGAGCCAGTCCTAATCAGGCCCCTCTCCCTCTCCTACATGACGCCCTGTTCTCTCCTTCCCAGGCCAACTCCCTCTCCCAACTTGTGTGTGTTGGACTAGTGTTTATCTGCACACCAGAACAGAACGTCTGTTCTGCAGACCTTCATCCCAGGCCTTGCTCAGAGCAGCAGAGTGGAGAAGACAAGCTTGGGGTCCAGGCCTACAAGGGTCAGCATCTTTGGAATATGTGAGTTCCTGTCCACGAGGCAGCCTGACTCGCACAGGCTTGAGGGTCCCCGGGGACGTTTGTCTGGGCTCCAGGAATGGAAAGTATTGTTTTAACCTCCCTCGACAGAGTGAGCCGGGGGCCCAGCTCATTGCTGCCAAGGGCTGGGAGCTTGCAGGGCCTCCTTCTCCTCCTAAACTCTCCTTTCTGCTGTTGCTGGGCAGAGCAGGGAGGGGAGGAGGAAGCAGAGGCCAACAGAGCTATGTGTTCAGAGGGGATTGGTTAGCACCAGGTGCAGATGCCTTGGGCTGTCCTGATGTGATTGGCTGTTGGTCCCCTGCCCCACTCCCATCTTTCCTTCTGCAGAGCCTGAGGGCTGGGTCAGTGGAGGGAAGGGAAGGAGATGGGCCAGGAGGCCCCCTCAGACCAGTGTCCTCTCCAGCCAAGGAGGCCTAGGCTGCCTAAGGGTCTAGGCTGTTCTGCAGCTTTCAGCTTGAGGCCTAAGGAAGGTGTCAGGGCTGCCCAGGAACAGCAGTGTCTGCTGCTGTGTGCTCTCAGCCATTCAGGGAGCCCCCTTCTTTTCCAGAAGAGAGAGAGAGAGAGAGAGAGAGAGAGAGAGAGATTGGACTGGGAAGAGAAAATGTTTTCCCCTCCATCGCTGCCTCTGAGTTAATTCATGTGGAGTGGGAGGCCTGTCCCCACAATCCTGGCTCCCTCCCTGTCCCCTTTCCCCAAGGTTTCTATCACTCACCCATCCTGTCACTGCCAAGCCAAGAGCAGAAACCTTGAGGGCACCATGTACCTGGTATATGTGGGCAAGGGAAGTGTGTCCACCAGTGCCTGACCCCATTCTAAACAGTTCTCTGACTAGCCTGTATCGTGGGTACAAGACTGTCAGGCAGCCTCCCAAGCCCACTCAATCTCTGCTGTCAGCCCAGGAACCGTTCCATCGAAGGGCACAAAGTCACACATGCTTGTTCAACCCGCTTTGATTTCCAGAGGGATTCATATGCTCAAGAACAGGTCCCTCTTGAGGAATTTGGAGGCGAGTGCCCCAAGCTTAGGATTAGGCCTGCTGAATTCAGAGGTGACTCTGAGTGCAAGGTGGGAACATAGCCTTTGGGTGACTTGGTTTCCTCCCTTCCATCACAATGCTAAGTCGCTACTCCAGACCCCACACGACAAAGCCCAGGCCATAGCACTCCAGGGCCATTTTCCCAATGTGTCCCACTCACTGGCCACATGAAGACTTGGAAAGCTCCAGTGTCTCTAACTTGGAGGGCCCAGCCCAGCAACACCCTTGCTCTCTCCACCAGCAGCCTTGCTATGCTTTCCTCATGGAGACCACGACCATCACCAGGCTCCCTTCCCATCAGATCTGAGAGTCAGCCTGGCCCTTTTTGCCACGTGGCCACCCATTCTCATAACTTTGATCTGCTGCATACAGTCCAGGGCTCCCTGGCCTCTTCACCTCAAACCAGCCTTATTTATAGTGTGGACTGCTCACTCTCAGTTTCCGTGTCTTAGTGCAGGCCTTCGACGCTGCATCTTTGCAACAGCCATAACTGCCATGGGTCTCCATATGGATCCTTGCCTTCAGTCTGCATAGTCTGTCGCCTCCCCACAACACCCCATGCCTTTCCCTTCACTCCAGGCAAGATCTGCTCACTATGCCACTACACTTTCCATTGTAACTCTTTCAGGAGGACCATCCTGACACCTCCTTGTCTGGTACCACTCACATACTGCTTAGCATAGTTCCTATGGTTTATTTCACTCTCATGGCAACAAGGATCTGTCTGCTTCACAACCAGGAGCCAGGTGGGAGAGAGATTGGGAGCTGAGGCCGATCCTTTCTGCGTTTCGAGGGGCAATGGGTTGGGCCCTGGGCCTGAGTAGTTTGCTAGTGGACATGTCAAGATAGGGAGGAAGGAGCAGGCTTGCCCCCAGCACTGTATGGGATGGGGTAGAGAGAAGACAGTGGGTCAGCTGTGGAGGGATGAAGATAGAAAGGGAGTTACCAGGGACTAGAGTGGGGAAGCAGAAGCTGAACAGTGGAGGAGGTGGAGGGAGACACACCCAGGGCACCAGGGAGCCTGAGCAAATCAGTGCTCCTGTGCCCTGTGGGGCAGGCTCAGGTAGTTGTGGAGAAAGTGATTGGTGGCCTGGGGACTCTCAGCAGGGTGGTTCGTGTGCTGAACATTGCAGAGAGGCAGGAGAGACCTTCTGGGAGCTGACTTCTCAGTCTTTGGCTAAACTTATGAGCAAGCCTGGGGTCTTGGGTCAGAGCTGCCATGCTCTGCTACAACACAGGAGCTCCCCTCTCCTCCAGGGGTGTTCAGACTCATAGGTGACACACTTCCTGTGCAGGAAAGGGCCTCATGGTGGGGAACAAATGTTCAGAAACCAACCCAACAAGAAAGCCAAGGACAAGTGAACAGTGTGAGACATACACAAACTATGTGATCCAATGACTCAGCAATACCTTGCTCTGCAAAGGGACTGCTTACTGACACAACTCGGTGGCTCTGTTCAGGCCCTGTTCCAAGTCCTGCAGTTCTGTGTCTCTAACTGTGTGGTGTGTACAGGGTTCCCAAAGGGGGAAGCCACATGCCTTGACCCCTGACGGTAGCTCTCACCTAACTCTAGGGACTCATCTTCTTTTACCTAGAGCATGGCTCTGGCTCTGTTGACTGTGTGCCCAAGAACTCTGCAGCTCTGGGGTCCAGGTACCTGCACATCTCCAATGATGTCCTCCATGCCCACATCATAGTGGATGGTGAAGTCGGCCATGATGCCTGAGCTGGAGAAGGCAGACTGGTCTCCCAGTGTTGGTGAGAAGGTGATGTGGACACAGGTCTCTCCCCTCTGTATCCTGGTGGATGGGGGCAAGTCACCCTCACCTGTGTGGGCATGCAGGTGGTACGGAGAGCTCAGCAGAGAGAAAAGCCATGGGTGGGGACAGTAAGAGCTCCCGGGCAATGTGTAGGGAGGGTGAGACCTGGAGCCCCTGGCACTCTGGGCTGCCCCAGTTGCCTAGCTTGCCCTTCCTGCTGCTCACTGTCACTCTGTCCCAAGCCCCTTGGGCAGCTCCTGCCCTGCCCCCATCCATCACACCCTGCCTGCCAGACCCAGCCCTCCCTCAGCCCCCAGCATCATGAGGTAGAGGGTCTGTTCTCCACTCACCACCTCTCCCTGCCTCACTTCCCACCCCACCCAAGGCCTGTGTCTGCAGGACTCTGATGGCCCAGCTTCACAGGGAGCCATAGTCTCCTTCTCTTGAGACCAGTGAGGTGGGTGGGGAGGACAGAGACAGACACAGTGGCAGAGCTGGGCTCCTCTGCTCTCCTCTCCTTTCTGCTGTGAGACAGGGCAGGCTAGCAGGGCTCTCCTCTGAGACACAACTTCTGGCCCTCCTTCCCTCTCTTCCCCCTGCCACTCAGAATGGTGCCTCTGAATGAGCCTCTTCGGCTCTCCTGAAATCACGGGCAACTTTTGGTTCCGGACATTTGCTCAACTGGTGTGAAGATCAACTCCTGAATTTTAGTCCAAGACAAGTGTCCACTTAGAAATGTCCCAGAGCCTCCCTTTCTGCAGAAAATGGAGACTTGGGAATTCAGCTCCCTCCTCCTTCCTGCTCCAGCTGTCAGGAAGCTTAGGGGCAAACTGAGCCCCTTGCTCTGAGGGCCTGGTCACATACATTCCCTGGGCTTCCTTCCTTCCAGGCCTCTTTGTTTTGTTTTATCCCCACAGGACTACTTCTATCCTCTGTTTTAACCTTTAAGGAGAAGGGGGAGGGTGCTGCCATTTTTAGCTTGGGGCTCAAGCATGCAGGCTGCTAGCTTCAGCTGTCCTGTGGACCCAGGTCCCTGATAGTGCCCTGTGTGCCTGGGTCAGTTGTTGATCAGTGTGCTTTGGTCTCCATAGCCACAGCACAGGGGTGCCCGTGGCTCCTGGGTCACTGTCGTCTGTCTTAGGGATTTGATGTGGGCTTAAGGAAAAAGGCATTTGGAAGCACACCTGGAACTTCGTGAGTGTCAGCTGAAGAGAACGCTTACCACCACCACCACCACCACCACCACCACCACCACCACCACCACCAGTATCCAATTGGGTGCTGTAAGTCACATGAAAGGGAGAATGCTCTGGTGTCTTGCAGTGGATCTTAGCGTGTGAGGTGGTTTGACTTAAGAATGACTCTCATAGACTCATATTTTTCCATGCTTGGCCCATAGAAGGTGACACTATTAGGAGTTAAGGCCTAGTTGGAATAGGTGTGGCCTTCTTTGGGGATGAGTATCACTGGAGGGAAGGTCTTTGCTGCCTCCCTTCCAGATGTACAACTCTCTGCTCCTGCTTCATCACTATGTCTGCCTGCATCCCACCATGCTTCCTTCCATGGTGATAATGGAGTAAACCTCTGAAACTGTAAGCCAGCCGTAGTTAATTTTTTCCCTTTATAATCATTGCTGTAGCCATGGAATCTCTTTATAGCAATAGAAACCCTAACTAAGCCAGGGTATAACTTTGTGAGAGAGTCATCACCTCTCATGAACAAGGGCCTAAGTTCCTTCCTCAGCTCTGGAAAACCCCAAGCTGTCCTTGTGGTCCTGGATCATAGATATACTCTATTTCATTTGTCATTTCAAAAAAGGGAAGCCTATAGCCCTGTCTTATGGCAGAGTAAATATGGACTTCAAACCCAGCTTCTACCATGCTGTCTTTCTGGCTGGGCAGGTTCCCATCAACCAGACCCTCTCTCTAGTGCTGAAAATCTCTGCATGGATAGCCTCTTGAGCTATGCAGTTTCCCTATTTCTATCCACTCAACTCTCAGGAAATTGTTTACATTGGTTTACTGGTTCCCCCAGCTTGGATGGATATAACATTCACTTGAGCCTCATTAAATTTGGAGATTTTTGGTCCTAACCCAAGCCTGTTGCACTAGGCTCCCGTAGGGTGTGGTACTGAATTCTGTGTTTCCTTAATTTCATATCCAGATTGCACCGCACTCAGTTCTCCTGTCCTAACCCTACAGATGGACTCGGTAACAAGCCTATTAGTCAAGATGCTTTTCTGTTCTGCATGGCATCCCAGAATTACCTGCCCTTCCTTTCTGCTTTTCTTCTCTTTCTGGTCATTTAGGGAAAAGTAGGGCCCCTACCCCATGGTTTCTGCATCCTTCAACATTGTTAATACAGTACTTCATGATCCATCCACATCTACTTGTCAAACTTCTTACTTTCTATCTGTCTGTCTTTCTGTCTCTCTCCCCTCTCCCTTTCTTTCTTTCTTTCTTTCTTTCTTTCTTTCTTTCTTTCTTTCTTTCTTTCTTTCTTTCTTTCTTTCTTTCTTTCTTTCTTTCTTTCTTTCTTTCTTTCTTCCTTCCTTCCTTCCTTCCTTCCTTCCTTCCTTCCTTCCTTCCTTCCTCTCTCTCTCTCTCTCTCTCTCTCTCTCTCTCTCTCTCTCTCTCTCTCTCTCTTTCTTTCTTTCTTAAAAAATAAAGTTTCACTGTTTAGCCCTGGCTCATCTGGAAGTCACTATATAGACTAAACTGGCCTTGAACTCACAGAGGTACCTGTTCTGTCTCCTGATAACTGGGACTAAAGGCATGTGCCACCATGCCATGTCTGTTAATCATTTTAATAATTGAATATGTACTTTCAGAAGCTTCTATTCCATGCCAAATTCATACTAACTTGAAGAATTGGGCAGATATCCAACTCCAAATATCTCAAACTCTAAGCAAGCCCCCTTGTCTTTGATTTGGGAAGGAAATTGGTAGAGGAATATTACTGTCCCACAGTGTCCAAGGTCTCCATTTAAAGAATGGCAATGTCTTTGTCATCTCATAGCACTGCTCACATACTTGTTTGGTTGTTGGTGCACACTTGGCTGGTTCTCAGAGGAGGTATGTGCACATAGGTGATGCCTGTCCTTTCGGACACAGTGATTTCTACATTCAGCTTCCTCACCAACTGTCCAGGCCTCAGGCTTACCACCAACTGGTACCGGCCCTGGTGTCGCTGTAGCAGTTCTTCATAGGCCAGGGCAAAAGTTGCCTTTGTGCCTGCTGCCAGCATAGTGGAGATTCGAAAGTTTTCTGATTCCCGGTCCCTGGGCAAGAAGTAAAAATTGATAGGAAGGGTGTTGGATTTCCTGTGGTATAGGGAACAATTGGATGGCATGCTTCTGCTAACCCTCACACTTAACCAACTGGACCTGATCAGGTCTCAAATAAGTCTTTGGGCCACAGTCAGTCATGCAGGCATGTACTACTCAGCAACCTCTCTTCCTCCCTCATCCCCTCTCCTGAACTTTCTACCTGGAAAATGATCTCAAAGATAGCCTTCTCCCTTATGTAAATGTGGTCGATAAAAACCTGAATCCAGAATTAACAAAAGGCATTTTCAATGTATGCAAATGATGCCTTTCTACCTTTAAATAGTCCCCTAAACCTGCTTGATTTCTGTATTAAACTTAGCTTGTTTATATGGCCCAAACCTAAAGTATTCATTTCTGTAAGATGAAACTCTCTTAGAAGCTTAGAGGAATCCATACAAATTATAATACTTATACCAAATGAACAGAACTCACTTAAAAAAATAAGTCAATCTAGACAAATCTCACTTGTTAACTCAGGCCAGAATGACAAATACTATCAATTATCTCTCAGATGTGGATCCTAACTTTAAATCTGTAGATATCCATGTTTAAGTAACCAAGGAGCTAAAGGGATCTGCAACCCTATAGGTGGAACAACATTATGAACTAAACAGTACCCCGGAGATCTTGACTCTAGCTGCATATGTATCAAAAGATGGCCTAGTTGGCCATCACTGGAAAGAGAGGCCCATTGGACACGCAAACTTTATATGCCCCAGTACAGGGGAACACCAGGGCCAAAAAAATGGGAATGGGTGGGTAGGGAAGTGGGGGGGGGTAGGGTATGGGGGACTTTTGGGATAGCATTGGAAATGTAATTGAGGAAAATATGTAATAAAAAATATTAAAAAAATAAAGTGTCTGTAGAAGTCAGGAAGCCAGAAAGAGCCTGTGAGTGTGGAGAAGGAGCAAGAGACCTTAATGGGATAAGTAGAACATGCATAGTATGAAGGAATTGGAGGGGGAATACTGGTGTCTAAAGTTTTAAATGCTGATGAGAGTTGGACTATTGGGCAGATGAGACTATGGGGTATGGATCAGCCAAAATTAATGATGTATGAAAAAGCCTTATGGGAAGCTATGACTTTGTTAGCCAATTTAAAATATCATTTTTCAAGGAGTTCTAATGGAGGCTACCCCCAGAAGCCATGTGTTATAAAACTAAAATCCTAATGTGTCCTGTGACTTATCTCCTTGGGAGTTGTTGTTCAAGGAGGCCTCAGAAGCCCCCAAATAACATAGGCCATTACCATTTCTCTACATTGCCCACTCTAGAAAGACAGGCAATCCCTATTGCTGAAGATGTCACACTTGGGTTGCAGGTAATAGAAAAATCAATCTTGAACTGACCAGGAAACTTCCTTCCTGCTAACTAGCTTTCCTAGTGCTGGGAGGTATTATCTAAGCTGCTTAGGGAGAAGATAAATTAATTGTCTTTCCCAGAGCTGAACCTAGCACAATACTTACCCAGCAAGATGTATAATAGTGGTATGAGTGTTTTAGGGGTAACTAACTACTCTCTGATTTGAGGCATGCTTCATTGGAAGAACTTCATGCCTGGTACCAAAAACCCTAGTCAAAAGTCTATGGCTAAGGAGGTCAAGGCCCTAAGAAAGAACCCATTATTATTGTTTTACTAAAATGATCATGTCAAAATGGACTCAACTTTGAACAAAAATCTTCCTTTTGGTTAGTTAAGAGACTCAAAAGTGATCAAAATGATGAGAATAAATGAATCAGCTCTAAATAAGACATCTATGCCACCCACTCTGTTGCTCAGGTAACGTCATGAAATAGGGGTCAGAAAGAATGCAAAACCTAAAGAATGGGAAGAGATAATATCTTCTGTCTACAACACATGGCTTTTGTACTCATGAACTCACAGCAGCTATAATTACTTGACCTACACAAGATGAAGCCAGCCAAAATCCTAGCATGAATGGGGGGGGGGAAGGGCCTATGAGATCTTATTCTTTATGGAAGAGGTAGTTGATGGTTTCTTTGGGTGGGAGGTCATCTTTATTTGGAAGATGTAGTCTTGCCTGGTAGATTGCCGTGCTCCAGTGAGTGGCCCCACACCCACTTGCTAACTGAATACAGACAATTATAGAGGAAAAAAGGAAATGATATGCAGTTGGGGGGGATGAATTAAAGGGGTATATGAGGGGTTGGATGGAGGATGAGAGTTTGATATGATCAAATTACATTGCATACATGTATGGAATTCTCAGAGAATAAATAAAATATCATATTCAAAATAAAAAATCAAAAGAGGAGAGAAAAACTCACTTGTATAAAATCTTCCCCCAAAGCACCAGTAAGCTCCATCTTGCTAGCAGAGTTAGGGAAATAGAAAGCTAGAATTAGGGAAATAAACCCTCATGCGTTAAACATCTATTGTTGTAGTCTTTGCTTTGTACTGACTCACATAATCTTGATGTAAATCCTATGCAGTAGAAATCATTTTCTTCATCTTGCAGAAGTAGAGAATGAGGTCCAGAGAGAAAGTCTATATTTCATCTGGCTAAGATGACTTAATCACATTTCAGATGAGATGGAGCCTTACCTGATGCCCACATGAGCAGCTGTCTTTCCTTGGTGATAGGCTTTCTCATACATTTTCTTTGCCTGTTGTTTTTCCTTGATTTCTGCAACATAGATTTTATCGTCGATGGTCCTTATGCAGAAGAGAAAAAGAAGGGATAGCGAAGTTAGACAAAGAAAAAGGATGGTCAAAAACAGAGAAAAATAAAAGGGAGGAGAAGGGGGATGGGAAAAGAAAGAATAAAACAGGGTCATTAAATTCAAAATAGAGTGTGAACAATTAATGGCAGTGAGAGTAAGATAAAAGAGGTGACAATGTTCTTCTGAAGTCTGCTTGTCAACTGGAGAAAAGAGAGACTGTACAGCATGTGGGATACCAAGATTGCAGTTTTGTGTTTCTTAAAGCGTTGACCAATGTTTGCCTTTTAACACGCAAAAATATTTTTAGGTGTTACATAGTTGAATGTTTTTACTGTAATTGTTGTATAGTTGCTATAACATTTATTTTTAAATAAAACACTTCAGGCTAAGCATGATGGTGTAGACATAGAATCTCAGCACTTAGGATGACAAATTCAAGATTCCTCTGGGCTATATAGTGAGTTCCAGGCCAGGATAGACAATTTAGTGAGATACACACACACACACACACACACACACACAGAGAGAGAGAGAGAGAGAGACTGAGAGAGAGAGAGAGAGAGAGAGAGAGAGAGAGAGAGAGAGAGAGAGAGAGAGAGAGAATTTAATTAACTCACAGGCACTGCTGCTTGAGATATGAATAACAATCTAAAAAGTGTGTCTTTTTAAAGAAAACACACTAGGTAAATAATATTGTGAATGATAAAAATGGTTAAAAATTGTCAGTGACTCTTTAATTGGGGTCCCCAGGGTCAGTCAGTGTCACAGGTCCCGAAGGACATGAACTAGATCTGACCTGAATGGCCTGTCCCTGAATATACCAGATTGTGCCCTACAAGTTTCTAAAGGAGGGAAGCAACCAGTAGTTCTACCCAGCTAGGATTCCTATGAACCACAACAATGACCACTAGAAAACTACCAGGGCTAATGAAATCATGGATCTTGGAGGAGAACATATGATTGCCACTTTACTAAGCCAGCATAACTCCCCAAAACAATCTAAACATTTATTCTTATACTAACATATAAGTGTACTTCTAACCCCTCATCAAGGAAACTTCTCTTTGCAACAAATAACCATTATAGAAAACCAGAACCAATCAAAATGCCGAGTTGTGCAGTCCATTATCAACTGGTATGTTTACAACACAACTTTCACACCTAAGGTTCAGGGATCATTGCAGAAGAGGAGGTGGAAAAATTGTAAAAGCCAGAGGAACACAAGTTTGTTGTGAGATTGTGTCTCCTAGGATGTCAGAGAAGTTACACCCATGAAGTCTCAACAATATGGCTAAACATGACTTGAACAAGGAAGAAACCAGCAGATATTTTAACATGGAAGGAAGAAAGGCTGTGAGGCCTCAACCTTATTCAAAGAGCTGCAGATAACTAAGAAATGACGACAGTGGAAGAAACAGGGTTTAATTTCAGCTTACAAAGCTCAGGTCAATGAGTGCAATCAGGGCAGGAATTCAAGAAGGGCAAGAGCCTGCAGGCAGGAGCTGATGCAGAGCCATGGAAGGGTGCTGCTGACTGGCTTGCTCCCCATGGCTTGCTCAGCCTGCTTTATTTTTTTTTAATTAGGCATTTTCCTCATTTACATTTCCAATGCTATCCCAAAAGTCCCCCATACCCCCACCCCATACCCCCACCCACTCCCACTTCTTGGCCCTGGTGTTCTCCTGTACTGAGGCATATAAACTTTGCACGACCAATGGGCCTCTCTTTCCACTGATGGCCGGCTAGGCCATCTTCTGATACATATGCAGCTAGAGACACGAGCTCCAGGGGGTACTGGTTAGTTCATATTGTTGTTTCACCTATAGGGTTGCAGATCCCTTTAGCTCCTTGGATACTTTCTCTAGCTCCTCCATTGGGGGCCCTGGGACCCATCCAATAGCTGACTGTGAGCATCCACTTCTGTGTTTGCTAGACCCCGGCATAGTCTCACAAGAGACAGCTATATCAGGGTCCTTTCAGCAAAATCTTGCTAGTGTATGCAATGGTTTCTGCATTTGGTGGCTGATTATGCGATGGATCCCCGGATATGGTAGTTTCTAGATGGTCCATCCTTTTGTCTCAGCTCCAAACTTTGTCTCTGTAACTCCTTCCATGGGTGTTTTGTTCCTAATTCTAAGAAGGGACAAAGTGTCCACACTTTGGTCTTCGTTCTTCTTGAGTTTCATGCGCTCTGTATCTCGTATCTTGGGTATTCTAAGTTTCTGGGCTAATATCCACTTATCAGTGAGTACATATCATGTGAGTTCTTTTGTGATTGGGTTACCTCACTCAGGATGATGCCCTCCAGGTCAATCCATTTGCCTAGGAATTTCATAAATTCATTCTTTTTAATAGCTGAGTAGTACTCCATTGTGTAAATGTACCACATTTTCTGTATCCATTCCTCTGTTGAGGGGCATCTGGGTTCTTTCCAGCTTCTGGCTATTATAAATAAGGCTGCTATGAACATAGGGGAGCATGTGTCCTTCTTACCGGTTGGAACATCTTCTGGATATATGCCCAGGAGAGGTATTGCGGGATCCTCAGCCTGCTTTCTTAATAAAGCCAGCACTACCATCCCAGAGATGACACCACCCACAATGAGCTGGGTCCTCCCTCATCAATCACTAATTAAGAAAATGCTCTTACATGCTTGCTGCTTGCCTACAGGCCAGTTTGTTGGGGGCATTTTCTTAATTGAGGTTCCTTCTTCCAAGGTGACTGTAGCTTGCATCAGGTTGACAAAAAAAAAACAAACAAAACAACAACAACAACAACAACAACAAAACAAACAAAAAACTTAACTACCACAAGTGACCCGATTCAACATGACACATAAACACATCACTATTAAATCATAACCTTTCCTTTCGTGTTTATTCCCAAGATCTCATGCTAATTTCACAATATAAAACAGGACAATTTTAAAAGTCTCACATTCTTCAGACTTAAAAAAAAATATTCAGCTTCTTTAAGATATCCAAAGTCTCTCTAAGAATCCAAAGTCCCTAAGTGTGAGCTCTTGTAAAATGAAAAAATAAGTTGTATACTTTTTGTCCTAAGAGGGAAGAACTAAGTAGGACACAATTACAATCAAAGCAAAAGTAAACTCTGACAGTGTAAAAAGTCCAACATCTGGGTTTCACTCACAAACTCCTGGCCTTCAAAGTGCTGAGAAGTGGGCAGCTCCACTTTTGCAGCTCTGCCGTCTGTAGTACACAAATCTGGGTGGTCTCTTAGGCTCAGGCCAGCCCCACACCACACTTGTCACTGTTTTTTCATCCTATAGTCCTGGCACCTCCAATATGCTGGGTCTGCACTACAACTGATGTTTCATCTTTTTCAATGTCCTCTCCCGGCTTCTCACAATGCCAACCTCAGCTGCTCTCCATGTCCCCATCACAATGCCAAAAACAGTGCCACATAGCGAACTCTTGTGCATTACCAACCCTGGCTATCAGCTTGAGATGCAGCCTTGGAGGTTTTGGACCACAGCTTCTGTGTGCTGACGCCAAAGAAATACTTGTCACAAGATTTCACCTCAATGATGCTAGTCTCTTATTAACCACTGTTGATTCTTTAGCCCAAGCTAACCAGCATTGATTGTCCCAGGAAAGCAACATTTTCACTTTAGGGATACTGGTCTCTTGTTAATCCCAGCTGATTTTTCAGGCCCAGTTTCAGTGATAAGAAAGCAAGCTTCTCAATTCCAAATATAAGAATAGCCCGATAAAGTCTTTGCTTCCCTAGAAAACTTGACAATCCAGGTCCCTATTATCACACTGCTCTCAGCACTCTTATTTTCCATGCCCCCACAGAACAGCCCATTAGACTTTAAGCACTCAACAGCTTTTCCATTTCAAACTTCCAAAATCTTTTGCTATTTCCTCCCTGAAACAACATGGCTAGCTCTGTCGCAGCAATACCCCACGAACCTGGTAGCAATTTCTGTTCTAGTTTGCCTTCTGTTTTGGGATAAACACCATGACCAAATGCAACTTGGGAAGGGTAAGAGTTTATTTCAGCTTAAAGCTTCCAATCATGAAGGGAGGTCAGGAAAGGAACTCATACAGGGCTGGAACCTGGAGGCAGAGGCTGATGCAGAGGCCATGGAGTGCTGCTTATTGGCCTGCTCCACACAACTTGCTCAGCCGTCTTCTTTTTTTTTTTTTTTTTTTTTTACTAGAACCCAGGACTACCAGCCCAGGGATGGAACCACCAACAAAGGTCTGGGCTCATCCATATCAATCTTGAATCAAGAAAATGACCCATATCCCTGCTTATAGACCAACCAGATGGAGGTATTTTCTCGGTTGAGGTTCCATCTTCCCAGATGAGTCTAGTTTATGTCAAATTAATGAAAGAACTATTTATTACACCTACTAACTGGGCTCCATTTTTAAGCACTCACTCTTTATAGATAGATCACATAGCAGTAGAAATATCCATTAATCTTTGTTTATTTGAGACAGGGTCATATGACATACCATTGGCAGGCCTGAACTTACTATGTAGACAAGGCTGGCTTACAGCAACAGCTTTTTGAGACAGGGCTTTGCTATGTAGCTTAGGCTAGCCCTGAACACACTATGTAGCATGTTCTTCCTGCCTTTTTTTTAAAAAAAAATCCTTCACTTTTTTCTTTTTGTTTGAGCAGGGCTTACTCTGAAGCTCAAAGGGCCTTGAACTTAATAGTCTTGCCTCTATCTCTCTATAATTTTAAAAATTAAAATTATTTTAACTTACACATAAAAGTAAATGAAGTAAAATGCTTATTTTGCAAGTACAAAGACCTGAGTTTAATCCCCCATACCTATGTTTAAATATACAGGACACTGCCCTTCACTGGCTGCAACATTCAGGAGACTGGGCCCTGTACCTTGCCTAGACAGCACAATAGAGTTGGCCCTGATGTGAGCTAGCCCTGAGGGCATGAGAATGGGAGTGCTGGCTCTGTCTCTTACTGGCTCCTGCAGGCATTGGATGAGCTAGCCCGGGGCAGTGCTGGAGAGTTTGTCAGGTGGTGTGGGTACGAGAGAGCTGGCCATCTGACCAACTCAGCTACCACATAGTCCCGATCCATGGGTTTGAGTTGTTATCACCCCAACATCTACTCCATCTATGAACTGATGGAGCATGTGAAGGGTCTGGTGGTACCACATATCCAACACTGCAGGATCTCTATGACACAGGGCAGCAACAGGATATCTAGAGGAGTCCCAGTGAGGATCCAGTATTGATAATGTAGCAGAAGCCAGAGGTCTTGAACCAGACCAGTGACTCATTGTAGGAAACATTTTAAAGCAAAGTGTGGACAAAAGGGTATATAGTATGGGACACACTGTCACACACTACAGCTTCCTTGATGTGGATTTTTTTTCTTTTGGGTGCAGAGGGCAGGTCCGAAGGGACGGGAGATGAGTGGGATTGGGGTACATGATGTGAAATCCACAAATAGTCAATAAAAGTTAAATTAAGAAAAAAAAAGACAGAGCATGGATAGTGAGGCATTCTTGGACTGCCAAAATTGGGGATGTGGAAAGAAGTGGATTTCTGGGGCTCACTGGTCAGGCAGTCTAGCTTTTTGGTGGGTTCCATAGAGCTTGTCATTCCTATCTAATTGTGATCAGAATTCCCTATGTATTCCCTACCCTTGGATAATCATCATTTCACCCTCAAATTCACAAAACTAACAATCTAGATTCCACAACCCATGGAAACATGCCAACGTACCAAAAAACCCATAAAAGTTGTATGTACTAATGCTATCCATGTGACACATATATACGTTGTGTAAAATTTATGTGTATATATCGTGTGAGTGATATCATGTAGTATTTGCCTTTCTGTGTCTGGTATACTTCACTTAGCATTAGTGACTTCTCCCTCGATCCATTTGGTAGTGTTTGAGAGTTTGAAACATCTTTAAAGTTATTATTTTATTTTGTCTATGGATGCTTTGCTTATGTATATGACTATATGTTATATACATGCTTGGTACCTACAGATGCCAGGGAGGGTTCCAGTTCCCCTGGAACTAGAGTTACAGACAGTGAGCTGCCATGTGGATGCTGGGAATTTGACCCAGGTCCTCTGGAAGAGCAGACAGTACTCTTAGCTGCAAGTTAGCTCTCTAATCACATTTTGAAGGAGTTGAGTTTGTTGGTTGGTTTGTTTTGAAGACCAAGTTTTGTTCTACTTCAAGCTGTCTTTGAACTCCCCAGCTGTTTGCCTCCCCATTCCAAAACTGGTATTATAGGCATGAGGAATTGCACCCAGCTTAAAACCAGAATTAAACAAAAACTGTTTTATTTATTTATATTTTTTGTGATATGGTTTTGGTCTGTGGTCCAAGCTAGCTTGAGCTTCTAATATTCTAGTCACAGCCTTTTCTATGCTGGCCCATTTATGCTGTCACAAGAAACAGAATTTCCTTTCTTTTTATGGTGCATTCAGGTATCCATTCAGCAATTAGATCCTCAGCTTGTCTGTAGTTTTAGCTGCTTTTTATAGTGTTCCTCACTTTTCTTCTTTTTTAACTTGTTCAGCACACTCTTGCCCCAGAGCCTTGGTATTATGCTTCCTTTTTGCCTAGAATATTCCTCTTCAGATTGTTCAGTCTTTACAGCACTCTCTTTGAGTCTCTGTTTAATGTCACTTGATCTTTGATAGCTCTAGACTAGTACCTCTACTCAATCTCTGTTTCTCTTGCTTTCCTTGCTAACACTTCTCATAGACAAACGGATACATGTGTGCTTATGTTCCCCATGTCTTATTTTCTCTAGGAGCCTGTGAGCTCTTTGAGGATAAAGAAATGCCTGCCTGCTTTGCTGCTCATGCCTGGAATGCAGCACTCACTTGATCATTTCATAATGGGCAACCAAGAAGGACAGTAAGAAAAGTCAGAGCTCGTATCATCAAATAGTGGATCAAAGAAAAGGGGGGTAGAGAAAGATGGTGAGAGAATCTAGGGCTTTGAACTCAAGACCCAATGAGCTTGCATGGCAGCAAGGAATGTTAAGTGTTGGCTAAAGCTCACACTGGGAAGGAACGGATAGGTCAGAGCTACCTTTGAGATGTGAGAATGTGGTGTCCTAGAGAACATTAATATACCTCTGCGGGAGGCAAGAACAGCTGTCTCCATTTCAGAAATGGAGTGGCTAGGACACAGATACTAGCAGCTTCCTGGAACGCTAGGGGAAGATATACAGCTGACAGGAGCATTTCAAGGCAGCTGAAACAGTATTGCTGAGGCTTGGTTAGTGTGGGGGTGGACAGTGCTGGCTGGGCCTCAAGGTCTCTTGGGGGCTGGGGTGGTAGGGTGGAGCGACTCTGGCAGTAGCACACTGGGGCCTCTGTGTGTGTGCTGCCTCCAGCCAGCATACTTTCCACAGAGTCTGCCCAGGGACATTTCTCCAGTCTGCTTTGCTTAATTTTTTATAAATCCTTTTCGTATTTTTTTTTCTACTGAAATGAACTCACATTCTGCCTATTGCTTGGTTTTTACATTACCTGACTGACAACCTCTCAGGTCGCCCCCACACTTCATTCATATCATACCTGCGACTTGTTTGGAGACTACTTTTATTCTTGTATTTGGTTCTTTTGGTCCCCTACTTGAAAGAATCTCGATTCCTCCAAGTCTTACTAACTTGGAAATCCTGTTTTAGAGTATCACCCCTTCATTATGGTCAGGTCTTCTCCCCTATACTGACTTCACCTTAATCACCTCTTCACAACCTACCCACTCTCAAGGCAAGGCCAGGAGCCTCTTGATGGAATGGCATGGGCTTAGGACTGTAAAGATTGCTTATAGCATAGGAGCTTTCTCCTCTATCACACAGTGACAATGACTGAACAAGGGTAGGGATTCTGTTTGGCTTGGACTCCTTAATCTAACTCTGAGAGTGTCTCCACTCCAAGACAGAAGTCCCCTTTCCTTTTGCCCCCTTGACGCAGGATTTCATGTAGCCAAGGCTGGCACTGAACCTGAACACACTATATATAACTGTGGATGATAACCATGAATTTCTAATCTTCTTGCTTCCATCTCCCAAGTGCTGGTATGACAGGTGTGTGCCACAGTGACCATTTAAGTGTTACTGGGAATGGAATCCAAGATGTTTTGGTATACTAGGAAAACATTTGACTGAGCAACATCCCCAACCCCAGAAGCCTTTTCATAACTCAGACTAAGAGTTCTTTCATCTGTGTCTCTTCCCTCATTCACCATCTCATCCATCGCCTGTCATTTAACCAAACAAAACTGAAATAAAAAAAAAGACGATGCTCATTCATACTTTCACCATAAACAGGTTGTTTCTGCCACCAATGGACTCTCAAATTCCACCATCATGTTCGTGTTCCTTGTTCTAGTACAGGACCCTACTCTGCTTCCCAGCTTCTTGGCTGACTCTTCCAGCCTACCCCTGATTCATGATTGTCACTCTTTGCTTACCACATCACCATGTCTCTCTACTAAGGAGCCCAGCTCTCTCTAAAGTGTCCCTGGGGATGCTGGGGACAAATCAAAGGGGGATGAAAGACTATTAGTGTTCTATTTAGAGTTTTCCATTATTCTTTGATGACTTTACATGTATATTTCTCATAATATATATCTGTTCTATAGTATAGTATAGTATAGTGTGTGGAGGGTGGGCGCACACATGCATGCATGTGTGTGTATGTGTGTGTTCCATGTGCTCACTTTCACACTGGAATGCCCTAAAAGCCTAGTCGTTTCCTACATCCCAAGTCTCATTCAGATCTTTCTTCTGCCTGTTATACTTCCAAGACATAGAAGTGCATAAACTTTTTCCTCATGAAGGAACATGTGTGTCTTAGTTCTTTTGCCTTAATTTTCCAGGCCTGCCTCCATAGTGCTTGGCTAGTGAACATTTCATAATTGAAGCTTTAGCTTGTGTGTCATTTTTCCAAGGCTTCTGTCCACTGATGGGAGTTCAGAACTGATCACCATCTCTGGCTGGGCCTCATGATTCCTCCCTTTTTGCAATCAGTTTTCTCTTTCCTGCTGGAGTATTCTATTTAAATCAACTTGTTCCTTTGTGTGTGTGTGGTTTTTTTTTTTTTGTGTGTGTGTGTTCCCCATTAGACAGTAGACTGGGAGCAGGGACTGTGTGTAGTCCATCTTTCCACCACATCTAGCCAGCACTGTATGAATCATGCCTTTAGTATCAGGGAAAGGTTTGCTTCCCCCCCCCCCAAACACCCAATTTTTATCAAGTATTTATCATATGCCACACACAAGTGTTAGCATAGATTTCCATACATTTTAATTCATTTAATTCTTGCAAGTAGTTTCTAATTTTATCTGTATTTTACAGATGTGTAAAATAAGGCTCAGAAGTTAGGTAGCTTATCCAGAGTTGCACAGCTGGCAAAGGCAGGATTCAAAGTCAAGATGCCTGCTTTTATAATTCATCCTCTTAACTGCTCTGCACTAGTGAAAGAACAAGATTGAATGAATGTATGCACAAATGAATGAAATAGTAAGTTTTAAAGCAGACTTACATTGTGAAATTAGAGATAAAGGCAATGCGGGGTAGATTCAGGTCAAAAGTGGCTTCATGAGCTTCATCATGTGGATTGAAGAGGACAGAGGTGACCAAAGTGTGTGCATAACGAGACACCACGGTGGAACGTATGGAGTAGCTCATCATCAACAACTGAGAGAGAATACAAGAGAGGTGAGTTGGAGAGAGTCCATTTTGGGCCCAGATGGACAGGTACTTGGGATCTCAAGGTTCTGGAACTGGTTTCAGGCCACAGGAGAAGAAACTGAGGTGACTCTAGGAAAAGTGACCTTTGTCATCTGTGGACCTGCCTGAGAGTGCAGCAAGTGGAACTCAGATCTTGCTAAATGTGTGTTCTGATTTAGCAACCTTGGGGCAGGGAGAGGCTGATGTTCTCCTTGCTCCCAAGTTCCCTAAAGCTGCTGCTGCTGGTGGTGGTAGTGGTGGTCCATGCATCACTTCAGAACAAATGTAACATTTTAGAATATAATAGAATGGATGCATTCATTGGGTTCTACATTCTTACAAGGTAATGTGATATTTAGATTTTTTTCCTCTTTATGATTTCAGCTATAAGGATTGAGCCTCATATGTATAGTAATGTACTGCAATTATTGAAAGTGTCTAATGTATTAAATTCCAGTATTCCCCATATCTTACAGATGTGTTAAATGAGGCTTAGACACGAAGGTCAGCCAGCAGGAAGATAACTATCTTCTTCCCTATCTTCCCTGAATTTATTATCCTTCCATCTACTCACACATCACACACATCATGTTTGCTCAGTGTAGGGAAGTGGGACACAGCAAATCTAGAGTCAAATGGGCATGGGTTCAAGTTCTGTCTCTGCTGTCTTAACCTATGAGCCTTTGTTTCCTTCTCTCATTAATGGGAATGAGAGAGCATGGCTTACAGGGATGCTGAAAGAACCAACTGAAACAATAATGAAAACCACTGGGATAGCACTTACCATGCACTCAGCAAACAGTAACTTGGTTTTTCTAGCTCCAGCTTCTCAGCCCTGCAGAAAGACACTGAGAAACTTCTACTCCTCCCACCCCAAGGAGCTACTTTTCTCACAAACTCCAGAAATTTGTCCTCTTATGCTAGAACTGACCTTGCTGCTTGATGAGGCAGAGCCATGAGGTCCCTGGTGTGTTAGATCTAGGAGGATGGTCAGCAGAATGCTGACCCAGCTGAGGAACCTCCATTCAGACATGGTACCACTTCTGGCTGGGCCTGCTGCTCTCATCCAGAATGTCTGAACCTGATCTGCAAGTCTTCCCTCTTTTAAACTTCCAGGTATTCCTTCTCCTGGGAGGGAGGGACCATGCTGAAGGGTGTGGAAGTCTCTGAATGTGGCATTGAGGCCCACACAAACCAGGATTGTCCAAGAGCTAAGGCTGGCATCTTGCCTGGAGACGGGCCAGTTCTGTGCCTCCTTTTTCCCTTTCATCCAGCTGTAAGATGAATGGAAACTAAACATAGCAGAGTGCTGGGTCTGTCTGTTTGCTATGTTGGCTCAGGGTGGGGTTTTTCTTTCCTATAAACATCCACTGAAGCTCAATAACTGGAGCCAGGGAAAGGTCACTCAGCACTGATCATCTTAAAAAGGTAGCAGACTTTGAAAGAGGGTTAGAGAGGCAAGTACTCA
Source organism: Mus caroli (assembly GCF_978045245.1). NCBI lineage: Eukaryota > Metazoa > Chordata > Mammalia > Rodentia > Muridae > Mus > Mus caroli. The sequence goes on from NW_028227260.1 coordinate 21,710,801, forward strand.
TTGTTGATCTTTTCTGTTGCTGACTTCAGTCTTGACACAGGGGGACTATAATGACGCAGAGATCCCACAGACATGAGATTTCCAACCTAAAGAATAATCAGAGGTCAAGGTGGGCTGTGGTAGGGATGAAAAAGAGTACAATTTAGTCATTTAAAATATAGTCTCGGGACTGAGAACATCTGGGTTTGAATTGTAGTTCTGTAGCTTACTGAATGCATGATATTCAGCGAGGAGACTAACAACTCTGCAGCCTCAGTTCTTCATGTGAAATGAAGAGAACTAGAATTTCATAAAAATAGTAACACTAAACTTGTACTTTTGGAATTCTTGACATCTGGTAAATATTCAATAAATACATGCCAGTATTTATAATCCTGTTCTTGGGAGACTGGTGCAGAAGGACTATGAATCTGATGCCACCCTATGTTGCATGGTGAGCTCCATGCCAAGTTGGCCTTTGCAGAGAGATCCTGCCTCAAAAACAACAGCAAAAGAGCATGGGGAGTCCTCTTTTCCACTGTAGACATGAAAGGGACAGAAAGATGCAGAATTGAGGTGCTCTGATCCCAGTGTCTGAAGGATCTGTGGAGGGTGGATTGAAGAGTATGCCTGCACAGAGGCCATTAGTGCTTATCAGAACCTTTATCTCAACTCCTCTGAGGACTTTTTATAAATTGGCATAAAGAAAACAAAGATACCTGAATTTGCCCTCTGGTATTCATTACTGCACAACAAAGTCTCATTCTGGCTATTGGGGGTGGTGGTGTCTCAAATCCTATTAGTTGCCAGCTACCCCAAGTCCACTCAAAGCTTCCCATTGAAGCATCCACAGTAGAAGTACAGGGGATAGGGATGTAACTCAGTTGGTAGAATGCCAGTTTAACATTCACAAAGTCTTGGGTTGGGTCTTCAGCAAGCACTGTGTAAATGAGACATGGTGTAGCTTGTGTGTACTCTTGGCACTCAAGAGAAGGAGGAGGAGGAGAAGGAGAAGGAGGAGAGGGAGGGGAGGGGGAGGGGAGAGGAGAGGAGAGGGGAAGAAGAGGAGGAGGGGGAAGAGGGGGAGGAGGAGGAGTAGGAGGAGAAGAGGAAGAAGAAGGAGAAGGGGAAGGGGAAGAGGAAGAGGAAGAAGAAGAAGAAGAAGAAGAAGAAGAAGAAGAAGAAGAAGAAGAAGAAGAAGAAGAAGAAGAAGAAGAAGAAGAAGAAGAAGAAGAAGGGATTTCCTCACAGGGTACAGTCCTTTCTCTAGAGAAGCTTTGGTTATACAACACCAGAGAAAACTCCATCCAGTACCCACACTCTCTCTTTAGGACAAATAGATAACCAAGGAGCCTCAGGCAAATTAAGAAAGCCAGTATCATGAAAACAAGAAGTCTAAACACACAAATAGAACAAATGAACCCAGAGCAAGTTGGGGATTTGAGTAACAAAAGATAATTTCACTTTAGGAGAAAAATGGTGCTTGTCAGCACTTCAAGAAAAAGACATGTGTGAGACAAACTGAGATGCGACACAGTGGGGACAACCAAGGGAAAGGAAGACACTCAGAAATGGAAAAGAAGTTGCTGGAAATAAACATATCAACACAGATCAGGACATAGAGAAAAATCTCTCAGAATGTGAGGGGAAACAAGACAAATAGGCAATAGAAAAGAAAAATGTAAAAGCTATACACCAATGCAGCAGACTTAATACTTAGAAAAAAGAGTTACTAAAATAAAGATAATGAAGCGGTTTTGTGTTTTGCTTTGGCATATTTGTCATTATTGATTTTTCCTTTTTAAAATTAGTTTGCTTTGATTTTTAAAATTTTTGTTGTTTTTACTAGTTTTGTGAGGAGAGAGGGAAGAGAGATAGCACAAGAGAGTGAGCATGAAGTTGGGTGGGTAGTGGGGTGGGGCATCTGGGAGGAGTTTGAGGAAGGGAAGGCATATGATCAGAATATATTGTATGAAAAAACTTTTCAGTGTATCAGGAGCCGGGCATAATGGTGCATACCTGTCATCCCAGTCCTGGAAAGGCTTGGCCAGGAGGATTGCTGCAACTCAGAAGCCAGCCTGGTCTACACAGTGAGGATCAAGCTAGCTAGAGTTACATAGTGAGACCTTGTCTCCCAAAACCAAGCTAAAAATGTATCAGAAGTCAGTTTCTTACAGCTAAAGATCTCTAGAGCAGGCGCCAGAATGGTGAATGCAGACAACTGACTACACTTAGTCACTAGCTCTCTTCCATGTTATCATCCTCCCATCTGTCCTCCATCAGTATACTACCAGGTCCCTTTAAAATTCAAGCCACATTCTTCCTATTCTCTGCTAAAAATGGAGCCCTCCATGGTCCACTTCAGAGAGGAGCTAGTGAGGCAAGCCCTCATTACCATTCTTACCACACAGCCCGTTCATTCTCTCCTCTTCTCCTGCTACTACTCTAGCAACCCTGGTCTTTATGCTCTTCCAAAATGCCAGGGATGGAAAAAGATGCCATGGGTAGGTCTTTGTATTGACCTTTTTTGCTTGGAAGATTGTTCCCAGATATCTACCTAACTCCCTTGCCTTTGCAAGTATTCATTCAAATTTGGCCATTTCAGTGAGTTACTTCTTGACCAACCTATTTAAAACGGAAATAATCTCCTTCCTTCATGGGCATTCTCTAATTCTTTTACCCTGTTTGTTTGTTTGTTTTGTTTGTTTTTAATTCCTCCCCATTCCCCTGCCCCTCGTTTCTATGCAACAGTTTTACTATGTAACTCAGACTAGCCTCCAACTCCAGATCTTCCTTCCCTAGGCCCCTGAATGCTGGAATTAAGGAGTGCACCATTCCACCTGGCATTTGTTTTCTCCATAGCACTTGATTTAAGTTGTTACAGACTTTACTTCTTGATTCAGATTGTTTCCTCTCTTCCCCTTACTAGAATAAGTTCCATGAGAAACAGGCATTGATCTCTGTCTTCTCCACTGTTGTGTCTTCAGCTCCCAGAACAGCATCCAGTACCTAGCAGACTCTCAATAAATATTTATTGAAAGGGTGAATATAATAAAGGCATATAACTTATGGAAAAATAAAGCCTGTTATAAAGTCTTTATATATGTAAGCAATTTGTGGCTCAAACATAAAACAATACAAGACCTTTGTTTTTTTCTTTTTAAATCTTCTTTAAGAGGACTAAGGTTTGTGACATTGGACTGGTAAAGAAGGAAGTATATTCTTGGCACATTACTTAGCTGGATTTTGGAAAAAATATTTACATAGTCAAGACAATGTAAATACTATTTATTGGTTTTTAGGTTTAAGAGCTACCTTGGAAAGACAAAGAGAGGAAGACCTCGTAAATACTTCAGAACAGAATGTAAATGTCAGTAATATGTATAATGTAAAAGGAAAGATCAAAGAGATAATGTAGGGCATTGATGGGTAGTGTGTGGCTAATGTCTTTGTTTTTTTAAAGTAGGCAGTTAGGGATAATGCTGGCTTAGTAAAGTTGTAGTTGTAGCTTCTCCTCCAAGATCCATAACTCCAGTAGACCCTGATAGTTGGTTAGGTTTCTAGTACCAGGCATGATTTCCCCAGAGAGCTGTTGGTTACTGCCAAAGTATTCATGCACCCTCAGGGCTAATGCATCATGTTAACTGAACATGTTGTGTTCATAGACATCATGGCTGTGTAGTACTATTGGTTCTTTCTCTCCTTTTGAAGTTTGCATTGTGCCTTCTGGTACTTATACTCACAGACAAGTGTAGTTCCCACCCCTCCCCAAGGAAACTTCTTGTAACAGAGAAAAAGATCATTACAGAAAATCACAACTGATCAAAATGCAGAGATGTGAAATCTAATCCTCCTTCGTCCTCCCTCTCCCTCTCCATCTCTCTTCTTCTCCTTCTCTCTCCCTCTCCTTCTCCCTCCCTCTCCCTCTCCTCCATCTCCTTCTCCTCCCTCTTCCCCTGTCTCCCAGTTTCCCTCTCTCCCTGTCCTCCCTCTCCCTCTCTCTCCCTCTCCAGCACACCTTTAACACAGCTCCTCCACCTAAGGCTCAAGGGTCATTGCAGAAGAGGAACCAGAATGATTGTAAGAACTAGAGGAACAGGTAGTTTGGTGTGAAATTGTGTCTCCTAGAAATGTCAGAGAAGCTATACCTATAAAGTCTCTCAACAACATGGCTGCTGAAAACATGATCTGAGCAAGGAAGGTCTCAATAGAAATGCTAACATTAAAGATGGAAACGTTATGAGGCCTTACACTTAGACAAAGAACTAAAGGCAGCTGAGGAATGTGAGAGTGGGGGAAATAGTCTTGCCCAAGGAAGATCACACTGATTTGTTATTCCATACCAACTGTCATTCCCAAAAAGATATAAATATGACTAATTGGGTTATATTTATGTATTTAGGGATATGTGTGTATATACACATACACATATACTTAATCACAATTTTAAAAATGAGGCCATTTAATTGAAAGAAAGCAAGGGAAGAGTACTTGGGAGGGATTGGGGGAAGAAAGGGAAAGGAGAAAGATGTACTTATATTATAATATCAATTAAAATATTTTAAAAATAAGACGTAAGTTTTCTCTTGTTTGTGGTTCTTAGACTGGCTGTAGATACATACAGTCATGTATATGAAGGCAGAAGTGACTGCTTAGGAGGACAAAGAGTGATAAGGGGAAAGGGGATAAGAAAGGGAGGATAAGGTTAACAATACAATACTTGCATAAGAAGGTAAAAAATGTTAAATTTCAAAAGGAAGCTTCAGACGTGTAGAATAGAGATGTGGAGGGTTGAGGCATAGTACCATTTTTATAATATTCTTTTTTTGAATTGTTACT